>NC_053157.1:168367345-168667345 GCF_016835505.1 Polypterus senegalus
TAATACCCTTGAAATAGGAGCAATTGTTTTCACCATGTGCAGTATAAAAATGATAATTTAGAGTGTTTTACTTTAAGCTGTAACTTTTTTTTCCAGAGTTTTTTTTTGCTGAGTTTAAGCAGAACTTTTGTGTCTTGGCTGGAGCATCTGGCGCACATTCAGTGTACAGTATTTTGTTTCCATCATCAAAACGTTAAGTTCATGTTGTCTACTATAAACTTTCAGCACAACACAATGGATGAACATTAGGTTTGATTTGTTGTCAGTACAGTTTTTTTTTTTTTATTACTTTTCTTTTTACTGTTCTGTTCATGAGCTTATCTTCCCATAAAACCAAAACACCCACCTGACTCCCACCCCCAAACTACCCAACAATATGACATATTTCCACTTAAGGCAGCTTTTTTGAAATAAGAGGTTTATAAGAGTGTGATTAGTGTGATGTTTAAATAAATGTTTTTCAGATGTTCAGAGTCTTATTGGTCCTAAACCTCTCTGAAAAACACTATTTTTGTATTGTTTGAAAGAGATACAAAGCACTTTCTTCCCAATTAGAAGAAAAAAATGTTACTTCCGCCTCACAAGTCTTTTTTGAGGCTTGAAATCTGCATTTTTTTTTAACTGACCTAAACATTTTGGGGATGATTATTTCAAACAACAGGTCAGTCTTTTAAGTAGAAGTAGTACCCATAAATATGTATTTAATTGACTAGTTACTCCAAGCTGTTCATTGTTTTTTAATAACCAAAAGACGTAAAATAAACAGTTTGTAAGATGAACATTTACCTTGAAAAAAGAAACCTCAATTTGTGCAAAAGTTAAATACTGTCATACCAATAAAAGTACTCTGAGCTTTCCAGTTAGCCTTAACTGAGCCATGTATGGCTTTGGTATGAAAAAAGCTGGAGCTCATAAGAAACACTCAAAATGATCATTTTTATACTGTCCACTGTGAATAAAACTATATCTTAAAGGTTTTTTTTTAATTAAAAGATACAATATTTATGTGCTCTAGGTGCAATTCATATATGAAGTTTCATCCAAATCAAAAGTGGTGATGCAAAGGCTGTTTGTTGAATAAAAACTAAATATTACCTTTTTATATGAAAACATCATGCAAGGTCTGTTTTCTTCAGAAATGGTAAAATTGTCTGCCTGATTTTGCTTCACTTTAATTTGCTGCTGCTAAGATACCACCCTTGCTAATTATACAATGTACTTAACTTTAAAAATATTGATTACTAAAAAGCTAAATAAATAATATTCCAATTCAAATTGTATTTTCAAAGTTACCATTTAAATATATCCCAGGGCAGTATTCAAAACTTGATGCTTAAGTTTGGCAATGTGTTTTAAGTTTACAGCAGTATGCTAAAGTGAGGCAAATGTTTTAACTTGTCAAAGATTTTGCTCCATAGATGTTGCTTAAGTCAGTGTTTTTCAACCCTTTCGCTGGAATGGAACCTTGCGCGAATGGTTACCTTGCTCACGGAACCCTGTGCAATTATCCACCAGTATGTCCTATATCATGGGACTTTTTCGGCGGAACCCTTGGCTAGCAGTCGGAACCCCGGTTGAAAAACACTGGCTTAAGTGTTCATATCAGCAGTTTTTATTTTAAGAAACATGAATTGATCTTATTTATTAAGAGTTTGTGTGCACAGTACTCCTACATTTTAAGCTATACAGTATTCACCTAATATTTTCTCAAGGCAGGTTAAGGACTGGGCAATTGCAACTGTGTACCTGGAATTTATGCTTGTTTAGCTTTCTAAAACATGTTAACATTTTGTTTCATAGTTGTTATCTTCTGTATTCTGTATTATATTTTTAACTTTGCTATCTGTTTAGTGTTAAATCCAGATAATACTTTTGAGATCTTCATTGACCAAAACAGTGTGAGTACAGGAAGTCTTTTTGAAGACATGGTTCCTCCTGTAAACCCACCCAAGGAAATTGATGATCCCAATGACAGTAAACCAGATGATTGGGATGAGCGTCCAAAAATCCCAGACCCAGATGCAAGTAAACCTGATGACTGGTGAGTCAACCTACTTTATTTATTCTTCTCAAATGTTTGTAGAGATTTTTTACATTTTTCATTACACTGCACAACAAAGTTTTTGCTTCTTGAATACTGTTGGGTGTTTCTTATAGATTTTTGGGTCCTGATCACGAATGTCACATCAAAATTTACCCATCATGTACCGTTTCACTTTTGTCATGATTTTTTCTTATATTTGTATCCAAACATTTTTGCTCTCGTAAGTGACTTAGCAACAACGGTTTGTGCAGCGTGGGTATGTCCAGGCATGGAATCAGGCCAGGTTGGAAGCTGTTTTGTGCAAGTTGACATCCTGGGCAGGTCTGAACGAGCTTGACGCTGTCTCAGCATGCTATAAAGGTGGCTTGCATACACTGATCCTGCTCATTTGGTTTATATAGATAGTCAGTGTGTATGTATAGTATCAGTAGAGACGTTTTGGTGTTGGGTGATATGTCTCGTCAATGTCGTAACAGCACGATACATTCTGCTGTATCTGTGGCGAATATATACTTGTGCCTCAGAGATGTTGGATGACTAGTGTTGTGAAAGAAGCTTATCATCTGTATTTCAGCTGCAAAATTGGTGATCAAGATAAGGAATTCACGCCTCACATTTGCTGTGCGCATGTGCTGTCAGTCTGAGAGCCTGACTCAGAGGCACTTGAAAGACGATGCTAAGTAACAGTGCCAGCGTAAATTCACACCCGATCTGACACTGTTCGTTTTGAAATAATATTGCATTAGTGTGATGATGTTTTCTGATTGGTACTATTCATATCATAAAATGATTTCTTCAAAATATCATATATTTTGTACCTATGTTGTGTTTTTTTTTTTTTTTTGGACGTCATACACCATAAGGTGCATACTAATTCTGTGTGAGCAGGAACACTCAATGAAACTGAATAAAAAAAAAATAAAGTGACGGTGAGATACGAAGAAGGCAGATTCACCAATGGTTGTGTGTCAGCATTTATCCCTCCAGATCAGAGGCTGTCCAGTTCCATTGCATCAAAACACTACTCACATCTACAGTTATTCCCAGTTTCAAATAAAAACTAACAGCGTCAGATCCCTAGGGCGGTAGTATGTAGCGTGATTGTGAGTGAGAGTATAAAAGTGAAAAAAAAAAAGGTAACCTTTACAAGTACAGTACTATAAATGTACACGGTCTGTTACAGGCGCAAACCAAATGTATGTGTGTACTGTATACTATTAAAAATAAGAGCAGCTCACTACTGAAAACAGTAAATATAGGAGGCAGTGGGGATTGAACCAGTGGCCTCTTGATTACAAGTCAGCAAATCTTACCGCTACGCCACGGAAGCTGTTGTATCGCCCTTGAACCTTTTGTGAAAGGTACATTTTTAACATTTATTATTAACACTAGAATTACCAGAGCCTACGAAAAAACTCGTAATTCCGTCCCACCTTAAATCGCTTCTTAAATCCCTTCACACCTCTCCGCCAGCGCCCTTTGTCTTCTAAATGTGCTGATAAAGAGAAGCTTGGAGCAGCCGGCTATTCCATCCCCCCACCAATTTAGAACTTGCACGAACTTCTCTCAGCTCAAGCCTTGATTGAGTATCTGGGAGTGAAGTGGAGTTTTAGAGTGGAAATAATAGATCATTTTTTGGAACACACGCATTTCATGTCTGTTCCGTTTCTACAGTAATCTGTGTCAACACATTGTTAAAACAGAAACGTTTTTTATATTCTAGTAGTAGATGACAAAATGTAGGCATAAACTATATAGTGTATGAAGCCTGAAGTCCAAATAGCAAAGAAACATTTTCACAAGAATAACACAATTGCGCTTTTATTCAAAAATATAACTGCAGAAACAAAAAGCCGCCTTAACATGCGACATTGACAGCAGTTTATTGTAACTGCCTCCGTGGTTCAATAGACTCAGCCCCCGCTTGGGAATCAAGAGGTCACGAGTTCGATCCTTCGCCCCTCTGTTTTGAGAAGTAAACTGCTCTTAGTCTTACTGTTTTAGAATAAAAGCATACATTTGATTAATTCATTTTTCATTCTCTCAGTCGCGTTCAGAATCAATCCATACAACCCCATCTGACACGGCTGTTTTCACTAAAGATGCGCTATAGCTCTGCAGTGTACCACGATGCATACTAACGCCAACCCCCACACCCCAATCCCAGGGTTCTGACAAACGCTGGCGAAGCTGCCTTCTTCGTATCTCACCATCACTTGCTTTTCTTTTTATTCAGTTTTATTGAGTGTTCCTGCCAGTCCCCGCATGTTGCTGTATGCTGTTTCTTTTGTACTCCAGGACATGCACAGGAAAGAATGGTAAAGACCAGTAACTTCGGTGCTATATGCAATCATCAGACACTCCCCATCTGCCCGTGTCGTTCAAACACAGGAACATATATTGGTGTAAAAGTATAACAAAAGTGCACTTTTATTCAAGTGCACTTTTTCCATCGCCTTTTCCTGTAAGAAGCAATGTACACACTTCTCTCTATGCTGTAGTTTCTATTACACACCTGAAAGAAAGAGACAATACATGTGAAAATATCCAGCATACAGCAACATGCGGGACTGGCAGGAACACTCAATAAAACTGAATAAAAAGAAAATCAAGTGACGTGAGATACTGAAGGCAGCTTCGCCAGCGCCTCTGTGTCAGAACCGGTGGGGGCGTTAGTATGCATCGTGGTACAACGCAGAGCTATAGCGGATCTGTATTCTGTTTCTTTTGTACTCCAGGGCATGCAGAGGAGAGAATAGTAAAGAGCAGTAAGTTTCGCGCGATATATTCAATCATCAGACACTCCCCATCTGCCCGTTGTTTTGTTATACTTTTACACCAACATACTTCCTGTATACATGCTCAAACGGGCATGCTCAAAAAATACACGTGTAATGCCATGAAAAGTGCACGCAGACACTTCATTTCGCAAACAAAACAAGTGCACTTTTATTCAAAACTACCTGTATAACCAAGAAAAAAAAGCAAGTTACAGTAGGCGATTGATACGACAGCTTGCATGGTGCAATGCTAAGAAGTGCAGATTTTCATTCCGTGCTATATAAAATAATCACATTCAAATATTAACAGTTCCCACACACCCAAGGACCGTCCTTCCTACATTTACGACACGTGTACTTGTTGCAGTGTACACACCTCTCTGTGCTATGGTTTCTATTACACTGAATGAGCACCTGACACTGTACTTTCTTCCCTGGGGAAGGTCCCGATCAGAGAATTTCCAGTTCCTGCATAAATTCACACCCGATCTGACGCTGTTCGTTTCAAATAATATTGCATTAGTGCGATTATATTTTCACATATATTGTCTCTTTCTTTCAGGTGTGTAATAGAAACCACAGCATAGAGAGAAGTGTGTACATTGCTTCTTACAGGAAAAGGCGATGGAAAAAGTGCACTTGAATAAAAGTGCACTTTTGTTATACGTTTACACCAATATATGTTCCTGTGTTTGAACGACACGGGCAGATGGGGAGTGTCTGATGATTGCATATAGTGTCGAAGTTACTGGTCTTTACCATTCTTTTCTCTGCATGTCCTGGAGTACAAAAGAAACAGCATACAGCAACATGTGGGGACTGGCAGGAACACTCAATAAAACTGAATAAAAAGAAAAGCAAGTGACGGTGAGATACGAAGAAGGCAGCTTCGCCAGCGTTTGTCAGAACCCTGGGATTGGGGGTGTGGGGGGTTGGCGTTAGTATGCATCGTGGTACACTGCAGAGCTATAGCGCGTCTTTAGTGAAAACAGCCGTGTCAGATGGGGTTGTATGGATTGATTCTGAACGCGACTGAGAGAATGAAAAGTGAATTAAAAAAAAAAGCTAACCTTTACAAGGATCATAAATTGCACCGGCTGTTACAGACTGAAATCAAATGTATGCTTTTATTCTAAAACAGTAAGACTAAGAGCAGTTTACTTCTCAAAACAGAGGGGCAGGATCAAACTCGTGACCTCTTGATTCCCAAGCGGGGGCTGAGTCTATTGAACCACAGAGGCAGTTACAATAAACTGCTGTCAATGTCGCATGTTAAGGCGGCTTTTTGTTTCTGCAGTTATATTTTTGAATAAAAGCGCAATTGTGTTATTCTTGTGAAAATGTTTCTTTGCTATTTGGACTTCAGGCTTCATACACTATATAGTTTATGCCTACATTTTGTCATCTACTACTAGAATATAAAAAACGTTTCTGTTTTAACAATGTGTTGACACAGATTACTGTAGAAACGGAACAGACATGAAATGCGTGTGTTCCAAACAACGATCTATTATTTCCACTCTAAAACTCCACTTCACTCCCAGATACTCAATCAAGCTGAAGTTCGTGCACGTTCTAAATTGGTGGGGGGATGGAATAGCCGGCTGCTCCAAGCTTCTCTTTATCAGCACATTTAGAAGACAAAGGACGCTGGCGGAGAGGTGTGAAGGGATTTAAGAAGCGATTTAAGGTGGGACGGAATTACGAGTTTTTTCGTAGGCTCTGGTAATTCTAGTGTTAAAATATGAAAAAGTTTCTGTTTTAACAATGTGTTTACACAGATTGCTGTAGAAACGGAACACACATGAAATGCATGTGTTCCAAATAACAATCTATTATTTCCACTCTAAATCTCCAGCAGTTCACTCCCAGGTAATCAAACAAGGCATGAGCTGGGAGAACTTAGTGAACGCTTTGCGACAGTGGGTGATAGAATAGCAGGCTGCTTGCAGCTTGTCTTAATCGGCACATTTACAGGACAAAAGGCACTGATGGAGAGGTGCAAACAGATTTAAGGTGGGTTGGATTTACGAGTTTTCTTGTAGACTGATAATTCTGTTGTTAATTCTGTTGAATTTAATAGCTTATGCGAAACATAAATGTGACTAAATACGTTATTGTCAGTAAACATATACATGTCTATTTCTCAGAGTTCCTACATGATGAAGTAAAACCAACACTACATTTGTGCATCAACAGTAGCTTCCTGTCATATTCAGCAAAAACGTTTCAGGAAGCAGGACTTTTCAAAAAAATTGTTGTGCAGTGTTATCTGTCATTGTTATTGTTATCTATCTTATTAACTCACAAACTTTCTGTCCTGTGCATGTTGTTAGGTTTCATAATTCCAGGTTATTTTAACTTCATTTCTGTAATTTTGGTTTTGTACCTGTGGCTGGAACATTATTAAATTTCTCCTATTGCCATCTTTGTACTTGTAATCACTGAGCTGGGCTGAGTTTAGCTGAGCTGAGCTTTGGGTGACTTGTTATCTGCCATTTTCAAAGTTCATTTAAAAGCTTTAAAGCATTTCTTTGTGCCTGCTGTGAGGCAACGAGATAATAGCCTATTGCCATATGATAAGTAACTTTGTGAGTCTGAAAGACAGGTTTTTCCACTCTCCAAAGACATTCCTGTATTGACTTTCAAGATGGATGGTGTGTATACGTCGCAGAGCACACAAATCTTGATCTTGTAGGCTGTCTCTGTTTTACCAAAATAAAACACTTTATTCTAAGAGTTTGTGCATAGTTAAATAGCTTGAGTGCACTTGTTTTTTAAACATAAGAATTTTTTTTCCAGTTTGTTGCATATGCTCACTAAAACCAATCAACAGCTTTTGAAATGATGTCATTTCTGAATTGTTCATATGTTACTTGAATTTGCACATATTCTCAGGCAGTGTCCAGTGGACCTTCAGCATTACAGAAAGCAAAAGCTGGGCATTTTTTTGGTTAATTATTTTTTTACCCTTGCAGGGATGAAAATGTACCTGCTAAGATAGAAGACCTTGATGCTGTTAAACCAGAAGGTTGGCTTGATGATGAGCCAGAGTATATTTCTGATCCTAATGCAGAAAAACCTGTTGACTGGTAATAAATGTTACAATGAATCAATGTAAAAAATGTTTACTTTAAATATAGAAGACTCATTTATTAATGCCATGCATTTTGACAGAAACTATTATTTATTAATGTGCTATTGATCTGTTGTGTTAAATTTGAAAGTGTTGTTAAATGGGCAGGTGCCTTGTTTTTGTCAATGTTATGGCATTCTACATGGTTCATCGTGTTCGTAATGTTAGTTTTAATGTTTGTCACAACCTTCCTGCAGCATTTGCAAATTGGTCTTTGTCTTATCAACTATTTTATCAGTTTTCTTATTAAGCAGAAATTCAAAAATGTTGCCAGACAGCAGACCTAATATATGGATGGGGTATCCTTAATTACGACTCTGTCTGACTCTTATGTAGATTATTTAGGTTACTTCTCACTTAGCAATACACATGCTTATAAGCACTAAGGCCAGGGTTTCGGAATGAATGAATGAATTAAGTTGATTGTGCCCACTGCTGTTAAAACACAGCATTAAAAAGAACAGTGAACAGGTCACTTTTTGTTAGAGATAAGGAAAACAGATTGAATGTTATAAATCCACAATACATATCTTCATATTTCTGAATTGCTAAATTTTGTGACACTCCTAGTTTGTACTGTTGAATGCTGCACTAGCTTCATGCCTTACATAGTAGGACTTGTGTAGTACAAAGGAGAGATTCACCACCGACTCTTACTGCGGGGTAGTGAAGGCCTTTGTATTTCTTGCAAGAATTTCCTCTATTTGAAGCCTAGTGTTCTCTGAGAAACCTTGAGGTGACTACTTTGCTCTAATGGTATGGGTCAATATATTGTATGGTTTAAATTCAACAAGGCTGGTTGTGTTCAATCAGCTGAGTCTAATTATCAATAAAAAATTGTCAGCTGTTTGAATGTGTATCTAAGGCAGCAATTTTAGGTGTTGGACAATAGTTTTATAATTGAACTTAATGTTGTACTGCTACAAATGCAAAAAACAGTATTTCTGAAACATAGAACTTCAAGAAGGCTAAGCTCAAGACAGTCACTTGAGGACATCCTAACTCATTTACATAATCTTAGCAAGTCAGAAGCAGTGAGCAGCACACTCCCATGAAGCCATTTACATAGTGTGACTTGTCCAGCAACTTACCCATGTCTCACTCCAACACAATCAAACAGGTTCAATTTTGTCTTTAGTTGTAGGGGTGCATGCATTATGCACGAGAGCTGACAACCAAAGAGTGCTCATCCAAAAGTACAGCGTGGGCCATTTATATGGACACACCTTAATAAAATGGGAATGGTTGGTGATATTAACTTCCTGTTTGTGGCACATTAGTATATGTAAGGGGGAAAACTTTTCAAGATGGGTGGTGACCATGGTGGCCATTTTGAAGTCGGCCATTTTGGATCAAACTTTTGTTTTTTCAATAGGAAGAGGGTCATGTGACACATCAAACTTATTGGGAATTTCACAAGAAAAACAATGGTGTGTTTGGTTTTAAAATGTAACTTTATTCTTTCATGAGTTATTTACAAGTTTCTGACCACTTATAAAATGTGTTCAATGTGCTGCCCATTGTGTTGGATTGTCAATGCAACCCTCTTCTCCCACTCTTCACACACTGATAACAACACCGCAGGAGAAATGCTAGCACAGGCTTCCAGTATCCGTAGTTTCAGGTGCTGCACATCTCGTATCTTCACAGCATAGACAATTGCCTTCAGATGATCCCAAAGATAAAAGTCTAAGGGGGTCAGATCGGGAGACCTTGGGGGCCATTCAACTGGCCCACGACGACCAATCCACTTTCCAGGAAACTGTTCATCTAGGAATGCTCGGACCTGACACCCATAATGTGGTGGTGCACCATCTTGCTGGAAAAACTCAGGGAACGTGCCAGCTTCAGTGCATAAAGAGGGAAACACATCATCATGTAGCAATTTCACATATCCAGTGGCCTTGAGGTTTCCATTGATGAAGAATGGCCCCACTATATTTGTACCCCATATACCACACCATACCATCAATTTTTTTGTTCCAACAGTCTTGGAGGGATCTATCCAATGTGGGTTAGTGTCAGACCAATAGCGGTAGTTTTGTTTGTTAACTTCACCATTCACATAAGTTTGCCTCATCACTGAACAAAATCTTCTCGTAAACTGAGGGTCCTGTTCCAATTTTGTTTTGCCCATTCTGCAAATTCAGTGCGCCGATCTGGGTCATCCTCATTGAGATGCTGCAGTAGCTGGAGTTTGTAAGGGTGCCATTTGTGAGTAGCTAATATCCGCCGAAGGGATGTTCGACTAATGCCACTCTCCAGTGACATGCGGCGAGTGCTACGCTGTGGGCTCTTGCTGAATGAAGCTAGGACAGCCACTGATGTTTCTTCATTAGTGACAGTTTTCATGCGTCCACATTTTGGCAAATCCAACACTGAACCAGTTTCATGAAACTTAGCAAGCAGTTTGCTAACTGTAGCATGGGAGATGGGTGGTCTCGTAGGGTGTCTTGCATTGAAATCTGCTGCAATGACCCGGTTACTGCGTTCACCAGACATCGACACAATTTCTATCCGCTCCTCACGTGTTAACCTCTGCGACATGTCAATGGCTGTAAACAAAGAGAAACTTGTAAATAACTCATGAAAGAATAAAGTTACGTTAAAACCAAACACACCATTGTTTTTCTTGTGAAATTCCCAATAAGTTTGATGTGTCACATGACCCTCTTCCTATTGAAAAAACAAAAGTTGGATCCAAAATGGCCAACTTCAAACTGGCCGCCATGGTCACCACCCATCTTGAAAAGTTTTCCCCCTCACATATACTAATGTGCCACAAACAGGAAGTTAATATCACCAACCATTCCCATTTTATTAAGGTGTATCCATATAAATGGCCCACCCTGTACAATGCGTGTAAAGCAGTGGTGAAGAATAAGGAACACAACTGTTTTATACCTCACAAGAAGAAAAGATGCTTGTCTGTCTGATGTCTTTTGTTTTACATGGCATAACAAAATGGGATAAAAGAAAATTGGGCTAAGATTGCGGCTGTAGTCATAGTACCTGTTAACCCTTAGTATAGCACCACCTCCATCATGTAGCACACTATTGACTGTCAGAAAAAGGGGGCAAATATGACTGTGCTGAAACGTTGGCATGCAGTCAGTAAATTTGACTTGCCTAGTGATTTTCATTTGTTAAAATTGAAACAGTCTAGTGGTGAGATCAGTAGCTGCAGTCAGCAAGTCTGACATGCTCCACAACTAAAACTGATAATGTGAAATTGTCTTTAACAAATGCAGTGGTGTGTATGTGTTTATGTACGGGTACCAAATGTGTTTTATTGTTATACTGGAATGATCATGTGTTATAATACAAGTAAACAATTCTAATCACGTAATGAATGCATTTCCACATTTCCATTTTTTGTAGCCATTTTTCTTCAATAATTGGGCCAAAATAATTGTGAAAAAGCAAATGTACCACACTTCTAAATACAGAGAGCACGAGATATGATCCTATGAACAGCAAAGACAAAATTGTGGCATCTTCCACATCCTCTCCCCAGACTGGCAGGCACCCTAAACAGTTTTTTTTTACCAGTGTGTGCACTTTAAATTTTTTTGGATGCAGATTCAGAGAAGTGGATTTTCAAAGTGGGTGCAAATTTATGGGTACAAGAGTTAAAAGCAAATGATAGATTATAAATATCAAGGGTTAGCAGTACTTTTACAAACCGGATTCCAAAAAAGTTGGGACACTAAACAAATTGTGAATAAAAACTGAATGCAATGATGTGGAGATGGCAAATGTCAATATTTTATTTGTAATAGAACGTAGATGATAGATCAAACGTTTAATCCGAGTAAATGTATAATTTTAAAGGAAAAATATGTTGATTCAAAATTTCACGGTGTCAACAAATCCCAAAAAAGTTGGGACAAGTAGCAATAAGAGGCTGGAAAAAGTACATTTGAGCATAACGAAGAGCTGGAAGACCAATAAACACTAATTAGGTCAATTGGCAACATGAATGGGTATAAAAAGAGCTTCTCAGAGTGGCAGTGTCTCTCAGAAGCCAAGATGGGTAGAGGATCACTAATTCCCACAATGTTGCACAGAAAGATAGTGGAGCAATATCAGAAAGGTGTTACCCAGCGAAAAATTGCGAAGACTTTGCATCTATCATCATCAACTGTGCATAACTTTCATCCGAAGATTCAGAGAATCTGGAACAATCTCTGTGCGTAAGGGTCAAGGCCGTAAAACCATACTGGATGCCCGTGATCTCCGGGCCCTTAAACGACACTGCACCACAAACAGGAATGCTACTGTAAAGGAAATCACAGAATGGGCTCAGGAATACTTCCAGAAACCATTGTCAGTGAACACAATCCACCGTGCCATCCGCCGTTGCCAGCTGAAACTCTACAGTGCAAAGAAGAAGCCATTTCTAAGCAAGATCCACAAGCTCAGGCGTTGTCACTGGGCCAGGGATCATTTAAAATGGAGTGTGGCAAAATGGAAGACTGTTCTGTGGTCAGACGAGTCACGATTCAAAGTTCTTTTTGGAAATCTGGGACGCCATGTCATCTGGACCAAAGAGGACAAGGACAACCCAAGTTGTTATCAATGCTCAGTTCAGAAGCCTGCATCTCTGATGGTATGGGGTTGCATGAGTGCGTGTGGCATGGGCAGCTTGTATGTCTGGAAAGGCACCATCAATGCAGAAAAATATATTCAGGTTCTAGAACAACATATGCTCCCATCCAGACGTCATCTCTTTCAGGGAAGACCCTGCATTTTTCAACAAGATAATGCCAGACCACATTCTGCATCAATCACAACATCATGGCTGCGTAGGAGAAGGATCCGGGTACTGAAATGGCCAGTCTGCAGTCCAGATCTTTCACCTATAGAGAACATTTGGCGCATCATAAAGAGGAAGGTGTGACAAAGAAGGCCCAAGACGATTGAACAGTTAGAGGCCTGTATTAGACAAGAATGGGAGAGCATTCCTATTTCTAAACTTGAGAAACTGGTCTCCACGGTCCCCAGACGTCTGTTGAGTGTTGTAAGAAGAAGGGGAGATGCCACACAGTGGTGAAAATGGCCTTGTCCCAACTTTTTTGGGATTTGTTGACACCATGAAATTCTGAATCAACATATTTTTCCCTTAAAATGATAACATTTTCTCAGTTTAAACTTTTGTTCCGTGATTTATGTTCTATTCTGAATAAAATATTAGAAGTTGGCACCTCCACATCATTGCATTCAGTTTTTATTCACGATTTGTATAGTGTCCCAACTTTTTTGGAATCCGGTTTGTATTTGCATCCCAATTTACCCCTTATTTTATAATGGTTTGTTGTCTTTTTAATTTGTGAGTTCATTGAGTAAAAATTGCAGATGTATTGTGTAATGTATATTTAATTATTTTAGGGATGAGGAAATGGATGGAGAGTGGGAGGCTCCTCAGATACCCAATCCAGAATGTGAAAAGGCTCCAGGTTGTGGACCTTGGAAGTACCCCATGATCAACAATCCAAATTACAAAGGCAAATGGAAGCCACCCCTAATTGAAAACCCAAACTATCAGGTATTTTTAGTTCAAAATTGATGGCAAATATATACAGTGGTGTGAAAAACTATTTGCCCCTTCCTGATTTCTTATTCTTTTGCATGTTTGTCACACAAAATGTTTCTGATCATCAAACACATTTAACCATTAGTCAAATATAACACAAGTAAACACAAAATGCAGTTTTTAAATGATGGTTTTTATTATTTAGGGAGAAAAAAATCCAAACCTACATGGCCCTGTGTGAAAAAGTAATTGCCCCCTGAACCTAATAACTGGTTGGGCCACCCTTAGCAGCAATAACTGCAATCAAGCGTTTTGATAACTTACAATGAGTCTTTTACAGCGCTCTGGAGGAATTTTGGCCCACTCATCTTTGCAGAATTGTTGTAATTCAGCTTTATTTGAGGGTTTTTCTAGCATTCTTTTTGCTTAACAGTGGTTTGCGTCTTGGAAATCTGCCATGCAGGCCGTTTTTGCCCAGTCTCTTTCTTATGGTGGAGTCGTGAACACTGACCTTAATTGAGGCAAGTGAGGCCTGCAGTTCTTTAGACGTTGTCCTGGGGTCTTTTGTGACCTCTCGGATGAGTCGCTCTCGCTCTTGGGGTAATTTTGGTCGGCCGGCCACTCCTGGGAAGGTTCACCACTGTTCCATGTTTTTGCCATTTGTAGATAATGGCTCTCACTGTGGTTTGCTGGAGTCCCAAAGCTTTAGAAATGGCTTTATAACCTTTACCAGGCTGATAGATTTCAATTACTCCTGTTCTCATTTGTTCCTGAATTTCTTTGGATCTTGGCATGATGTCTAGCTTTTGAGGTGCTTTTGGTCTACTTCTCTGTGTCAGGCAGCTCCTATTTAAGTGATTTCTTGATTGAAACAGGTGTGGCAGTAATCAGGCCTGGGGGTGGCTATGGAAATTGAACTCAGGTGTGATACACCACAGTTAGGTTATTTTTTAACAAGGGGGCAATTACTTTTTCACACAGGGCCATGTAGGTTTGGATTTTTTTTCTCCCTAAATAATAAAAACCATCATTTAAAACTGCATTTTGTGTTTACTTGTGTTATATTTGACTAATGGTTAAATGTGTTTGATGATCAGAAACATTTTGTGTGACAAACATGCAAAAGAATAAGAAATCAGGAAGGGGGCAAATAGTTTTTTCACACCACTGTATTCCTCATTTCGGAAACATTTCATAATAAACATTTTTTGTAGTTTTTTAGATAAAAGTAAATGAAAATAACAAATAACTAACAACTAACAAACTGTCTTCATATCAAAAATGGTTTTAATATCCATATAAACTCATCTGAAATTGAGCACCATTGACACCATGAACTGCAATATGCATTAAAAGTACAGCCAGCCTTAGGATTCTGATTGAGTACCTGGCCAGAAAAGTCAAATCGGGATATTTAAAGTCTATAGTTATCCTAGTCTTTTTTCTCCAAAGTGTCATCAGTGAAGATGAAATGGTAAGTGACGAATTGATTATTTTCTAATTATCTTCTTAGCATCTCAACCATGTTTGTATAATATTTTTATAAAATAAACTAAGAACAGTGAATGGCTGATAGTGACTAGGTCTTGTTGTGGAAAAAAAACTTTCCTCTACATTGAAATAATAATATTGAAATATATCATTCTCGAAGACCAGATAAAAATGCAGAATGATTCTTTATTTGTACATAGATATGCACAAATGTCTCAGTCAATAGAGTAAGCAATCAAGAAAACAATCCATTTCCCTTTATACTTTCCTATTACCATTACTTTATGTAATACATCATGACATCTGATTATTAATATGCAGAATTCTATCATTTTAGCTAATCGACTTCAGCAACCAGTAATGTTGTATACAAGTCGATTATTCCATTATTCTAAACTTTGCTTCGTTAATGGGGGTGTCCTACAGGTTTTCCCATTGATTTTATCACAGCTTCATAATAGAGGTGTTTTGGGTATCTTACTTGTTTGTTCTTGCTTTTTAAGGGGGTGTTCATTACACATATACTTCATTCTAACCATAGCAACTACTGTATCTTAGTGGCTCCTCTAGACGATGCAAAAGCTTCAATGGCCTGAGTTTTAAGCCGCGTTTAGTTAACCCTTCAGTCCTTTTCCTTATGCTTTTAATAATCTATTGTTAGAACATAATTTAAGCATATGTTTATATTAATTTGTAAAAAAAATCATCTATTGATTAAATATATTTATTGTATAGTCTCAGTTTTGCTTATGAGTTTAAAAAAAAGGTTCTCACCCTTTAACATACTATTGGTAATAGTAATACATTTTATTTAATAGGCGCCTTTCTTAGCACTCAAGGTCACCTTACAGTGAAATTAAACAACAGTAGTAAAATAAAAACAGGGAATGATAAATTAAAAAGCAATAATTAGCAAACAAACAAAGATAACAGGCAGTAACAGTGCATAATGCACAATCAGTAAGTTTTGAGGACAGTTTTAAAATGTGATATTGAATCAAGCTGACGAATATGAGAGGGAAGAGAATTCCATAGTTGAGGAGCACTATGAGAGACGCTCGAGCTCCCATAGCACAGAGTTTGATGTATGGTACAAAAAGTAGAGCTGCAAATGAGGATCTGATTGAACAAGAGGAAGTGTAAGTCTGGAGGAGATCAGTGAGGTAGGGGGGAGCAAGACTGTGGAGAGCTTTAAATGTTAAGATTTACTTAACATTACTTAAATTGTATTTTGTATTGTATTCTGTACTTAACAGGGAGCCAGTGAAGTTGAGAGAGAATAGGTGTAGTATGTTCAGTGGATTAAGAACAGCAGGTTATTATGCTGGCAGCAGAATTTTGAATAAATTGTAAGCAATGGATACGTTTTTGTGGGATGCCAGATAGAATAGCATTACAGTAATCTAAACGTGAGGTGACTAGGGCATTAACCAATACTTCAGTTGCGTAAGAACAGGACGAAGTCTAGAAATGTTTCGGTGATGGAAGAAGGCAGTCCGAGAAACATTACTTACAGTATATGTGGTCCCTGGGAGTAACAGTATTACATCTTAACATGCATATTGGAATAATAAAAAGCTGCCAGACTAGGTGACCTCTTCTGGAAGGGCACGTGATTCAAAGAATTTGGTGTCTTACATCATTATAAAAAACTTGCCAACATCTATCATTGTATTAACAGTGGTGTTAGCTTCATCAGAGGAAAATTCAATATTCTACAAAATATAAGCTAAGGCTACTTCTGTGCTGTGAGTAGAATGAAAGCCAGGCTGAAATGTCTCAATTATATTTTTAAGATAAGATTCCATTTGTATGGTTGCAGTTTTACTCCTAAACTTGAGAATCAAAAGTAAAATTGGAAATTGGTCTCTAATTATTAATGACTATGAATTATTTGAACCTGATTTATTTAATAAATATCTAAGAATGTTTGCTTTAAAGGAGTCAGAATAATGCCTAATAATGATTATGCAACTACTGAAAGTGAGTCTGCTAATTAGTTTGTTTGGTCATAAGGGGTAGATAGTTTCTTTTGGAAATTGAAAATAAGGTCTACTGTTGTGTAATCACTTTAAATTTAATGACGTGTTTTGTAAAAGTAAAGATGTAACGTGATACAGTACTATTACATTTGTAAGCAGACTGCTGTAACTATAATCTTATGGTGTCTAAATTATTTTTGAAGAAATTCATAAACATTGCTATTAACATTTTAATTAAAACTGTCAGTCATTTTGGATGTTTTTGTCAAGTTAGCCATTTTGTAATTACAGGTGTGTGCATAAATAGCGCTTATTTTAAAAGTTTGGCATCGTGCAATGCACACCAATCCAGGCAGGTTTTTATTAAACATCTTTACATTGGTTTACTTTTAACCACTTAGAAACATTGTAATTTCTTTAAAAAGAGTGCTATTTCTCTTCCATAATGACAACAAAGAAAAAAAAAACACAAAAACATTTTCATTTAACATATTGACAACATCTGAAGTAGAAATGAAGACTGCTACATGGATTATAGCCTAGGAGAAATCCTCATTGGTTTTAAAAATAACATAGAACTTTACTTTTTTTAATTATGGGAAATAATTTCAGAAATGCCTTTTTTGTTCCTGAACAGGGAATATGGAAACCAAGAAAAATCCCAAATCCAGATTATTTTGAAGATGATAATCCATTTGGCATGACACCATTCAGTGCAGTTGGTTTAGAACTTTGGTCTATGACCTCTGATATCTATTTTGACAATTTTATTATCTGTTCTGAAAAAGAGGTTTCTGATCGTTGGGCGTCTGACAGCTGGGGAATAAAGAAACTGGTGGCCAGTGCAAATGAGGTATGCAAGAACACAATTTTATTTACCCAAGTTTACAAACCTTAACAATTTTTCATTTTAATTTGGGTTAAATTCAGAGTTCATTATGTTAAGTATAACTGAAGCTGCAAGTTGGTTTGTTAAATGCAATATGTAGGGCAATGAATTTATTTAAAGATTTGTTAATGTAGACCACAGTGTTTGTAGAGGCCATATAGTATAGGTGGTGCATATTCCTTCACCTTTGCTTTGTGTCATACTTCTAGTTTTTTTTCATTCTTTTTCTTGTTCCAATGTGCAAAATTAAAGTTGTTCTTGGATGCTTAGATTTTTATCTGATACTCTTTTCAGTCATAGAATATTTTGACAGAGAACAGAAACACAAATGTTATTTTGAGTTACCACATGTAACTATATTATGTTTTAGTAAGGTCAGTGTTTTTTATTTTTTTGTCCTTCTTCCATTCTTAACAGCCTGGAGTGTGGAGTCAGTTGATCAGTGCTGCAGATGAACGACCTTGGCTTTGGATAATTTATATTCTGACTATTGCTTTGCCTGTAGGGTTGATTGCGCTATTCTGCTGGCCCAGGGTAAGCACAGTAAATGTATGTTTTTTGCTGTAACACCACATGGTATTTATATTGGAGTAGTTTATACATACAAATTAGGAAAACAATATGTAAGAACAAGGGAAGTCACCATTCCACAGCAGTACACAGAATAACCAGTAATACAAATGCACTGAGGGACAGAGTATAATCTAGTGAAATGAATATAAATGAAAAAATGTGTGTAAGAAGTTAAAGAGGTAAAGTATTGAGCATGGGGCCCAAGTAAACTTGTAAGATGTTACAGCTTTTTTAGGATTATAAAATGGCAGCCTACAAATTGTAAAATTAATCTAGAACTTGATCTTAACTGTATGTCCTGCTGAGAAAAGCACAGGTGATTATTTACAGAGCTAAACTGGGAGAAGTGTGTAAAAAATTTAAATTAAAACTAATAAAAAATGAACTTGGCTACCAAATCTTAACAAGAGATAAGAATTGAAGTTGAAAAAACAGGGAAAGAGGTCAAACCAAATGAAACTCATGAGAGTATTTTTTTTTAATTTATTTAGGAGGTTTGTATCCTCAGATCAAATAATGAAAAGAACCCCCAGCCAACCACTTATCCTGTTGCACCGATTACCTGGGGGTTAAAACAATAGAAACCACACCCTTAGCAAAGCAAGAAGCGGCGCGGAAATGGCTCTCAAAACGACCACAATAGAAGGACCTAAAAATAGTGTTTCAACATTCACATGAAACCTAATCCTGACACTTTGAAATAAGCAATATTATGGAAGATTAGATACATCTATACAAAATAAACTAATACATTTTCTTTTCAGCATTTTGTTTCCTTTGAAACTTGTTTATTAGCTGCCTAATAACCATGCTTTCTGGTTGAATTTGTGTATTATCATTATTATGCTCTTGTGTTAAGATTATAAATCATGTGTTCAAGCTTATATCATAATCAACCATGATATGCTTCAATGTGTGAATCTAATAAAGTCCTATAAATACTAAAGTTTTGTGCATTTTTAGGAAAGTTAGAAAAAATGGTAGTTAGTTGCATTGTGTAATTTGAATTTAGAGAAAACAGTTTTTTTACACATATGTGTAGCGCTTAGTAAATATTGTTTATCTGTTGCATTAAAAGTACCTATGCCATTCTGGGGTTTTTATAGAATTTATTGACATAGTATCTGTTTATTATCTATTGGCCAAACGTAGGGGTTTGTTGGTTTGGGTTAAAATATGGCCTAAGTGTAATTAGCATACATCACCACCAAATAAACATTACTGTTTTAAAACGTCTTACCAGATTATGTAATTACCCTGCTCACAAAGAAGCTTCACTCCACTTTCCACTTTATTTAATGTGGGTAAAAATTCTAATACACCAACCTACAAAGACTAAGCTACTGTAACCTTAACTGACTGTAGCTACCCTGAATAATTCCCTAGGCCATTTGAGACTACATTTCCTACAGAACGCTATGAATCTTTTAGTGGGTCATGCCTGTGGGTCACACACTGCTTCAGTTTTGTAATAACATACCTAAACCATTTAACATAGCTGCTCTGAGGTCCACACACTGTCACAGGCAGTGAGACCCATTTTCGCCACTTTTTGTGATTTTTATCATTTTACTGTATTTTATTATTTGTTTTCTTTTTTTGGTTACTACCTTGAAATTATGAATATAAATGAGGATGGGGATGTAGAATGACAGGTAAAATCAACAGATTTGTAAGGATTTGGCTCTTGCTTTACTATATCTGACCTGTGTAATGTCTGTAAAAGTGTCCTGGCACTCATTTGTTACTCTTTAGAATAAGTCACTATTTTCTGTTGGACCATAACTTAATTTTATGAGGTGCAGACAAATATATTGTGTATCTTATGATGTAATATAATACAATAGAATGCAACTTATTTTTGTACAGCACTCTTCACTTAGTGCAGACACAGAGTACTATAAAAAATTCTTAACTAAAACAGAAGTATAGATTGTATTAATTACTAAAAATAGAATTGTACATCTAAAGATACACATTTGTTACAACAATATAGAAACTGATAAACATAAATAGAAATCAACAGTATCTGTTCATTAATTAATTGATGAACTATGACAAAAATGAAAATTGTAAGAGAGACAGTTAAAGACAAAATCAGATGCAGTCACAGTCCTGGAAACCTCGGCCTTTACCTCATCTTGGCATTCTATAGCAGAGTTTGTGCTGGGCCATTCAATCTGATGAGGTAATCTTTTCAACTGATGATTCCAACACTCCTTTATCAGAGATGATTTTTCCGTAGGCAGGAGATTAGCTTGGCAGTAGAGCAGTGGCATCAAGTGCCACATCAAGATATTGAGAAGAGAAACATAATAAAGAAGGGTTAGTAATGGTTTATAAATATTGTATTACTTATTTTTGTCCAAATGACTAACAAACAGAAATGCAACTAGCAGCCATAGTCAGGGTATGCCAGACTGAAGTAGCGAGTCTTCAGCCTTGTATTTAAAGGCTGCTCTTATATTAGCAGGCTGATCATTCCACAGTTTAGGGGCCCTGTAACTAAAAACTTAGCCTCCATTGTTATTTTATTACTTCTATTAATTACAAGTATGCCAGCATCTTGAGATCTTATTGTGTTCTCTGGTTTGTAAGTAATAATAAGTTCAAATAAGTAAGCAGGGTCTTGGCTGTGTTAAGTCTTTATATGTTAAAAATAGGATTTTTTTTTAAAGCAGCCCTAAGCTTAACTGGGAACCATTGCAAGAACTTGAAAACTGGAGTTATATATTTGTACTTTCTTGTTCTTGTAATAATTCTCACAGCAGTTTTTCAAGTTAACTGAAAACTGCATAAAGAAGGATCTGAATAGCTAGTGAATAACACGTTGTAGTAGTCAAGCCAATTACAAATAAATACATGAATTAATTTCTCTGTATCCTGCGTATTTAGAAAATGTCTTAATTTTACTAATATTTTAAGATGTTTTGGATAGTTTTGTAATGTAATTATGTTCCCAAATTGAATACTGTCCAAATTCTCATTGGATATTCTGTCAATGGGTTGACAAGCAAGAGGGTAGGGTAGAGACAGCCTTGGCAGGGCAACCCACCCACATTAAAGAATCACTTTAAGAAGACTTGTTTTAATGCCAAGCATATCAAAAAAAAATCTTGCTATGCAAGTACATGGGCTGAATGGCACACTGCAACTTTCTTGAGCACATTCTACAAAATATCACACAGTTTTTTTTAAGCATTTTTCAAGCTAGCAATACACATGTAGACAGGATTGGTAAACCTCCATGTCCTCACAAATATCTGTTCAAGAGCAAATTGGCATTACCATTCCAGTAAACCATAGAAGTGAAGCAGGTTATACTAACTTTTTTACACAACTGTTTATGCTGTGATATATGCTTTGATTAAAAAAATAGTAAAAGAACTATGAATACTAGTGAGTCATATTTCCTCTCCATAGTAGTTTTAATTGATCAAATATGAGCAACTGTAGCCATGTGAATATGAATACATTTTTTACTGTTAATATATAACTGTTGTAATTATATTATGGTAAAAGTTTTTTGCTTTAATGCATTAGTAATCTGCAGTATATCAGTCTTGTATAAAATTTCAAATGAGCAATTGAATGTGTATTTTAAGTTATTTGGTGTTAGTTGTGTTTAAGCAGTGGTGTCCAAAACACAAGCTCACTTTAGCTACTTGATGCTATGCTGTTTGTTGAAGTACCCTCCATACTAGGTTACTGTTATATTGTGTTATTTTATCAATGCAATATTTAATTTTATCAAGTTGTTTAAACTTGAAACGTCTAATATTTTGTAGAAAGCAGGCAGTGCATCTCTGCTTAAGAAGACAGATGCTCCTCAGTTGGATGAGAAAAGGGAAGATGGTGATAATGAAGAAGAAATAAAATTGGATGAAGCAGGTAACACAGTAGACCATAGTGTGAAGGGAAGAGGCATGCTGGAGAGCCATGACGAAGAACTTCTGGTGGATGCCTCAACGAAAGGTCAGTATATATTTTTCCTTGAAATATTAAAATGTTTTCCTGATAGGTAATATTTTAAATAGTAATGTATTTTATTCCTTATTAGATACACTTTTGTTTTTCTGCCTCATCTTGTACCAACATGCATTCCTTTCTTCATTTTCCTTTCTAGTAGAGTCATGCTTCAAGCTAACAAGTAAATTTTAATTCTTCATGTTTAGGTGTGTTCCAAAATTTTAAATAAAGGTGATGTTTTTGGTAGTGTTACTACCATTGCCTGACTCAGTAACAGCAGATTGTACTATGAAGAATTCTTCTCTATACAGTCATATGAAAAAGTTTGGGAACCCCTCTCAGCCTGCATAATAATTTACTCTAATTTCAACAAAAAAGATAACAGTGGCATGTCTTTCATTTCCTAGGAGCATCTGAGTATTGGGGTGTTTTCCGAACAAAGATTGTTAGTGAAGCAGTATTTAGTTGTATAAAATTAAATCAAATGTGAAAAACTGGCTATGCAAAAATTTGGGTACCCTTGTAATTTTGCTGATTTGAATGCATGTAACTGCTCAATACTGATTACTTACAACACCAAATTGGTTGGATTAGCTCATTAAGCCTTGAACTTCATAGACAGGTGTGTCCAATCATGAGAAAAGGTATTTAAGGTGGCCAACTGCAAGTTGTGCTTCCCTTTGACTCTCCTCTGAAGAGGTGACAGCTTGGGATCCTGAAAGCAACTCTCAAAAGATCTGAAAACAAAGATTGTTCAGTATCATGGTTTAGGGGAAGGCTACAAAAAGCTATCTCAGAGGTTTAAACTGTCAGTTTCATATTTAAGGAATGTAATCAGGAAATGGAAGGCCACATGCACAGTTTAGATAGATAGATAGATAGATAGATAGTCAGTCAGTCACAAAAACGACCATAAGAAATTGAGAAGGTTTGGGACAGCCACCTGTATACTTTTTCCCATCTGCAGTCAAAAGAACAGACATGTTCACACAACCGAGTCCAAAACAGAACTGACTTAGTATACACAAGATGGCTGCTTTAAAGGCCAGTATGTCATCAGGACATTACATTGTTGGCTGCCTCATAGCCGGGCGGTATTTTCCTAGAATGGTCTGCAAGAGATCGAGTGGGAGAATTAGTGCACTTCGCCACCCCCTTGTCTGGCGTGGAATTACATGTACTCAAGCCCTTTAGTTGTCTCCTAAACACGCGTGTGTGACAATAGATAGATTGACACATACTTTATTAATCTCCAAGGGGAAATTCACATGCTCCAGCAGCAGCAAGTCAAGTCAATTTGGGGAGCCATGCACTGGTACAGTGCATTACCGCACCCACTATACAGTGAAACAACTCTGGATCCCGGCAGACACGCGGTCCAGTCCCACCCTCCGGAAATGACCCTCTATCTGCTGCAGCCAGGTGTTACGTGGGCAACCCCTTGGCCTGGTCCGGCCACTTGGGTCCCCAACAATGAGGATCTTATGATCCGGATCACTCTCAGGGAAATGTGCCACATGGCTGTAGTGCCGTAACTAATGCTCACTCACAATGCAGGTAATGTGCCTCATTCAGGACGCCATGAGCAACCGCTCATTCAACACAAAGTCAAACCAAAGGTACCCAAGGATTTTCCGGAGAGACACAGTACCTAAGCAGTCCAGTCTTCGTCTCAGGTCACTGGATAGCGTCCATGTCTCGCAACCATATAGCAAGACAGGAAGCACCAGGACTCTAAAGACTTGGACCTTCGTCCTTTTGCATATATACCAGGAGCAACACACACCCCGGGGCGGCACGGTGGCGCAGTGGGTAGCGCTGCTGCCTTGCAGTTAGGGGACCCGGGTTCGCTTCCCGGGTCCTCCCTGCGTGGAGTTTGCATGTTCTCCCCATGTCTGCGTGGGTTTCCTCCGGGCGCTCCGGTTTCCTCCCACAGTCCAAAGACATGCAGGTTAGGTGGATTGGCGATTCTGAATTGGCCCTAGTGTGTGATTGGTGTGTTTGTGTGTGTCCTGCGGTGGGTTGGCACCCTGCCCAGGATTGGTTCCTGCCTTGTGCCCTGTGTTGGCTGGGATTGGCTCCAGCAGACCCCCGTGACCCTGTTTGGATTCAGCGGGTTAGAAAATGGATGGATGGATGGACCACACACCCCTTTCCAGCGACCTCATGACACCCCCATGCTCTCCCAATCCGTCTACTAACTTCATAGGAAGAGTCACCTGCCAAGGTAAGTAAACCTCTCAACAAGGTCAACACTCTCTCCAAAAACACACACTCCTGATTGCTGTGCCCAAGAGGTCATTAAAGGCCTGGATCTTGGTTTTTATCCAGGACACTCGCAAGCCCAAACACTGAGACTCCTCGCTCAGTCTCTCTAGCGCCCCGATCTGAGCCTCCATTGACTCTGCGAAGATCAGAGCATCATCAGAAAAGTCAAGATCTGTGGACCTTTCGTCACCAACAGATACCCCACGACCTTGCCCAACTCCAAGTCCATACAAGCATTGAACAGAGTAGGAGCAAGAACACACCCCTGACGAACCCCAGAATCAACTGGGAAAAACAGAGAGGTTTTGCCTCCACTCTGCACATCACTGACAGTACCAGTGTACATACCGGGCATGATATCCAGCAACCTCTAGGGGAACCTGTGAATCCTCAGGATGTCCCACAGGGCAGCTCGATCAACCAGCAGCAGCATACTGATGAAAACAATATTAATTAAAGAGTGATAAAAATGCAAGGTGGAGAGTACAAGGCAGGTATAACAGTATAAAATTGTATAGTGTTATTTACCCCCCCGGGTGAAATTGAAGAATCACATAGTGTTGGGGGGTAACTATCTCCTCAGTCTGTCAGTGGAGCAGGACAGTGACAGGAGTCTGTCGCTGAAGCTGCTCCTCTGTCTGGAGATGATACTGTTCAGTGGATGCAGTGGATTCTCCATGATTGACAGGAGCCTGCTCAGCGCCGTCGCTCTGCCACAGATGTCAAACTGTCCAGCTCCGTGCCTACAATAGAGCCTGCTTTCCTCACCAGTTTGTCCAGGCGTGAGGCGTCCCTCTTCTTTATGTTGCCTCCCCAGCAAACCACCACATAGAAGAGGGTGCTCGCCACAACCGTCTGATAGAACATCTGAAGCATCTTATTACAGATGTTGAAGGAAGTATAGCCAGCTCTGTCCTTCTCTTGCACAGAGCATCAGTATTGGCAGTCCAGTCCAATTTATCATCCAGCTGTGCTTCCAGGTATTTATAGGTCTGCACTCTCTGCACACAGTCACCTCTGATGATCACGGGGTCCGTGAGGGCCCTGGGCTTCCTAAAATCCACCACCAGCTGTTTGGTTTTGCTGGTGTTCAGTTGTAGGTGGTTGGAGTTGCACCATTTAACAGTGTCCTTGATTAGGTTCCTATACATCTCCTACTGCCCACTCCTAATGCAGCCCATGATAGCAGTGTCGTCAGCAAACTTTTGCACGTGGCAGAACTTCGAGTTGTATTGGAAGTCCGATGTATATAGGCTGAACAGGACCGTAGAAAGCACAGTCCCCTGCGGCGCTCCTGTGCAGCTGACCACAGTGTCAGACCCGCAGTTCCCGCAACGCAGATATTGAGGTCTGTCTGTAAGATAGTCCACTATCCATGCCACCAAGTATGAATCTACTCCCATCTTTGTCAGCTTGTCCCTAAGGAGCAGAGGTTGAATGGTGTTGAAGGCGCTAGAGAAGTCCAGGAACATAATTCTTACTGCACCACTGCCTCTGTCCAAGTGGGAGAGGGATCGTGTAGCATGTAGATGATGGCATCCTCCGCTCCCACCTTCTCCTGGTATGCAAACTGCAGAGGGTCGAAAACTGGGTTAGACCCAGGTCTGGCAGGCCAAGAAAAATATAGGACCGGCATATGCACAGGATTTTAAGAATGGTTACAGACAACCCACAGATCACCTCCAAAGACCTGCAAGAACATCATGCTGCAGATGGTGTATCTGTACATCGTTCTACAATTCAGCACAATTTGCACAAAGAACATCTATACGACAGGGTGATGAGGAAGAAACCCTTCCTGCACTCACGCCACAAATAGAGTCGCTTGTTGTATGCAAATGCTCATTTAGACAAGCCAGATTCATTTTGGAACAAAGTGCTTTGGACTGATCAGACAAAAATTGAGTTATTTGGTCATAACAAAAAACGCTTTGCATGGCGGAAGAAAAACACCTACTACCTACTGTCAAATTTGGTTGGAGGTTCCATCATGCTACGGGGCTATGTGGCTAGTTCAGGGTCTGGGGCCCTTGTTAAAGTCGAGGGTTGGATGAATTAATATCAAAAAATTTTTCAGGATAATGTTCAAGCATCAGTCACAAAGTTGAAGTTGCGCAGGGGTTGGATATTCCAACAAGACAATGACCCAAAACACAGATCGAAATCTACAAAGGCATTCATGTAGAGGGAGAAGTACAATGTTCTGGGATGACCGTCACAGTCCCCTGACTTGAATATCATCGGAAATCTATGGGATGATTTGAAGCAGGCTGTCCATGCTCGGCAGCCATCAAATTTAACTGAACTAGAGAGATTTTGTATGGAAGAATGGTCAAAAATACCTCCATTCAGAATCCAGACACTCATCAAAGGCTATAGAAGGTGTCTAGAGGCTGTTATTTTTGCAAAATCAGGCTAAGTATTGATGCAATATTTCTGTTGGGGTGCCCAAGTTTATGCACCTGTCTAATTTTGTTATGATGCATATTGCATATTTTCTGTTAATCCAATAAACTTAATTTCACTGCTGAAATACTACTCTTTGCATAAGGTATGTCATATATTAAAAGGAAGTTGCTACTTTGATAGCTCAGCCAATGATAAACAAAAATCCAAAGAATTAAGAGGGGTCCCAAACTTTTTCATATGACTGTATTAGAGCTGCTTATTAAATGGTCCAAGTGTTTTTTTTTTTCAAGCTCTTCTGACCTAGTCAACTCTAAAATACATATAAATGTCAAAATACATATAAATGTCAAAAACTGATTTTGCAAGGACTATGATTATGCTGTCAGAGTTGTACTTTCCACTAAACAGCTACACCTGATCGACCCTTTTACTTTTCCTCTAGGCCCATCTTGCCTGTTTACATAGCTATGGAAATAGGCCACATAAATATAGTTCAGCCTTTACTCATTTCATATTTTTTAAGTTACTTGTTTTTATGTTCAAAAATGTGCATTGCTTTCTGTCCTCTTTTTAATCATAAATTGATGGTCTTATGTCACTTCAGAAACTGGTCAGCTAGATAAAAGAGAGGAAGAGAATGGGACTATAGGAAAAATGAGTCAAAATGATGAAGAGGACGAGGAAGAAGAGGATAATGGCAATAAATCACAAGATACTGCATCAGAAGACGAGGTTAGTCTATAAATGTGTCTTTCTTTGAGACAAAGTTAGCCTTTGCCTTTTTCGTGACCATACTGAATATGAAATGAATCTGTGATCAGTTAATTTTGCAAAATGTGTAAAATTGAACATTCCTGCAATATTCACTGAAAATAAACAGAGTGATGTAACAGAATGTACTTTTGCATCTTTTTTACTTTGTGGCTTTTTAGGAAAATTATAATGAATGATAAAACTCATTATTACCATAAATGTTGTTTTGGAATGTGTTTCAAGCAACGCTTAGCCTTGTTTTCTATTTGGTTAATGGTGATGCTTTATAAATTCAGATTATTCCTGAACTCTACTTCTTGATTTATTTTGCTACTGTGACACAGTGCTCTTGGATATATGGGTTCTAGTATTTTGTATGTTTTGGTATTTGGTACACTGTAATTAATCCCAAGGGGAAATTGTCTTCTCATACTGCTTAAATTTTTGTATCTAGATTTTTCAATTGAACCTATTCTGTGTCCATTTGTAAAGGTGCTAATATAATCATAGGCACTCTTTGTGAACATTTTTATTAAATATCTTTTCCTTCATATAGATTGTTATATTTTATCTATTTTTTTAATTGTTTGATAATGATTCCGTGTGAAAAATGAAAGCCTCTTCGTCACTGTGGTTATTGAATCACTACAGAATAATATACATTATGTACCTTAGTGAGTGTCAGTATACCAGATTATACAAATTATTTTTATACTCTGGACATTATTAGTTGCCAGTTTATGCAATTTATCTTTTCCTGACAAATGTTTTTCCCTTATAGCGTAATTCAGAATGTTATTTTCTCAGAGAGATGTTTCTATTTGGATGGGCAAATTAGCAGGTGTTTTTTCATTATGTAACTGGATTTGTACGCTGCTGCTAGACAAGCACCCCAAATGGGACATATTTTTTTCTTGCACATAGAATTAACTATCACTTATTGTTATTGCCGCAAAGAATGTCAGATTGAAGGTTTTGTATTGCCAGAAATGTTCTTGAGAGTGGCTTGAAATATATTGCTGGTTATTAAACTAGCTATTTTACTTGTAGACCCCTTCCTGTATTCACTGTTGTAAAACAGTGGTAACATTATACAGGTTAACAATTAATGAAATAAATGCCAGTGTAACTGAATGAAGTTTATATTCTATGCTATTCCATCCCCTATTTATGGTGTTAAAACCAGTTAAAATGTCAAGACCTGCATCCTTGAACCCAGAAGTTAAATTAAAAATTGCTTTAATTTCCTGATGTTGGACATAATTATAAAGCTCTTCATTTTATTTTACAGCTACAGTTTTTGGTTGCCTCCCATGGCAGAGTGAACAAGTTAAAAGCTGATTGGATTTTTACTCTTAGCATTGTACACTGAAACAGTGGTTGTTGATGCATTAATAGGAACATTCATATTGGTTTACATGTGTCTTCCCAAGTATGAATTAACGGCTTAACTTCAGTTTTGGTGTCAAGTACATATATATTTCTCTCCATTATAAAAGAAAATCTTGAGGCGACTATTGCCAAGAGATTTTTTCAAGGCCCGCCCTCCTCTCAACCATTTTCAATCATCCCCCACAGTCCTCTCACCTCTCATTTGTATGAATGCTTTTGTCAGACACAGTTCCTGTGCTCTCAGCTTTTATACATTTTTACGTTTTCCTCACTTTAAGTTCCCAATAAAAGAAAACTTATTATGCCCAAATCTTATTGAAGAATTTCATCCTGAAGGGTTATCAACAGAAGAAATGAGTTACACGGGCAATCCTAGCACTGAGAAACAATGAAGTCAAACGAATTAACAAGAAAATTGTCGATCGGTTACATGGCAGATTGGTTAAATGCATATCAATAGACAATGCTGAAAAAATTGGTGGTGGTGGCGTGGAAGATGAAAACATCAACTTACAATATCACATAAAATATCTGCAACCGTTAACACCATCCGGTCTTCCACCTGACGAATTACTGTGTAAAGAAGGATATGTTATAATGTTACTGCATAATTTCTGTCTGAGTGATGGGCTGTGCAATAGGGCAAGATTAGTTGGATTCAAAATTAGTCAAACAATTCTGACATGTAAAATTTTAACAGGTGAGAAGAAAGGTAATGTAGTACATCTTCCGCGGATAACATTGGACACCAGCGGAGATCTTGACATGCCATTCGTATTAAAACGTTTACGGTTTCCCGTTAGAATAGCTTTTGCTGTGACAATTAACAAATCACAGGGACAAACATTCGAAAAAGTTGGTTTATTTATTAGAGAGAGAGAAATGATATTCTCTCATGGGCAGTTCTGTGTTGCATTGTCACGATGTAACTTCAAACACAGAATCAAAATTCAATGCGATATTGATGAAAAGTTAATTCACAAAATTGTTTTTACTGAAGTTTTACAGTAAAAGTGTACGTTTAAAAAGTATTTGAGTGTTAATTTCAAAGCCAATAGAATGAAAATGTTAAAACAACAAATACCTCTAATGCAACATGAAACAATTTTCTTTCAATTTATTACGTTTTACTATTTTTTACTATGGTAAATTACTCACTGTAATGTAAAATAGTTAGTTCTATTATGCTTATGTAGCAGTTCCCATGAAAATAAAAATCTGTTTAAATTGTACATCCGCTTCCCCATACACGAGTGGCAGATCCGCGAAGTGGCTAGCACATATTGCCCACCCAGGTGTTGGCGAGCGAAGCGAGCAGAGCCCCCTAGTATCTCTTTAAATGTCTGAATATTTGTATTGCTTACTTATACCATAATTTTATTTTGTTTGGTCTTAAATATATTGTCCTAGTACAAACAATTACAAATACATATGAGTTTTTTTACCAGTTAATCCAAGTTTTAAAACCATTTTAGTGTCTGATTTCATTTTGCTATTGTTTTTATTATTTCCCATATCACAACTAATTGTTTTTTACTGTTTTAGGCAAACTGTAAGAAAGGCAGAGCCTATTGTGTGCCTCTGCCAGTAGGAATTTACAGTATAAGAGCTGGGGCAAGGACAGCCTTGATTTGCAAAATAATTTATGAAACTTAAGTTTAATTTTAAGGTTACAACTGTATGTGCTAATGAATATGTACCACATGCCCTCAACTATACTAATCCAAGAAAATATGTTGAATTTTAAAGTCGAAGAATTGGGACCATATAAGATAGTTACAGAGAATTATGAATTTAGTGTCAAATTACAGTGGCTCAAAATTGGAAAAGTTAATTTTCAGTGTTTTTATATATATTCTGCTAAACTCCAAAAGGTCACATGGACTACGCTGTGCCTCTAGAATGTCTGCTTACATCAAGGGAAGGTTTCAAGGCAATATGCTTTTATAATGCCTAACTTTGACTTTCTTTTTCTTGAGCTAAACTAGAAGTATTATTTCTGTGTATGAAGAGTTTTATGTGTGTTTGGATTCTGAGAAGGAAGGGTATTTGTTGTTTTTGTAATATCTTTCAGCCTCCATAATGCATATCAAATTATAAAATAAAGAAAATCAAAGTAGGTTTAAGAACTTGAAACAGTGACAGTGAGACATTTTAAAAGTATAGTAAAAATGACGAAAAATATTTTTTAAGTGTTGCCTTAGTAAACTCTCGGATGACCTGGCCAGAAGTTGTTCCTGGCTTTGTTTTCTAATTTGTGCCATTTCTGCCAGGATAGGTCCTTCAACTTTCTATATGAAAAAAGTAGGGCAAATCAATCAAAGGAATAGTAGAAAGAGGAGAATCAGAAGAAAATGATCAAATCTTCAAAGTAAGAAGATCAAAGCCAAAAGAAAAGGACAAGAGATTTTGGCAAAGACAAAAGTCTCATAATGGCTCAGCTTGGTTTGCAGTTGAGAATGGCTATGATTTATATACTTTGTTTATACTAATACATAGTCTTTGTATTTGGACGATGACACAATTTACATAATTTTGGCTCTGTATGCCACCACAGTGTGGATTTGAAATAATGCAATCATTATGTAATTAAAGTGATTATGTGATTTAAGCTTTAATTTAACAGGTTTACCAAAAATTTCATATGAGCTGTTTGGGAATGACAGACATTTTTATACATTTGCCTTGAAAAGTACCTGGTTTGGTTTGTGTTCACAGTATGTTTTGGCTCATTGTTAGGCTACAGTTACAAAACCTTACCAGAGTGATTCTCTGACAAGCAAACTTTTAAAAACATGTTGTTAGGTAAACATCTTTAAGTCATATTTCAAAGTTTTTTGCGCATGTTGTAATAAAACTACAGCTCAATCTAAACCAATAATTTTTTATTTTTTTTGCATAACCAAGCGTGTCTTTTTTTTTTCTTTCAAATAAAAAAGCGTTTATTTTGTCTGCTCTCTTTCATTGATGAAATAAGTGATTTGCACATGCATATTCAGAGGAGAGCGGCACATCCCAGCTAAATGAATCTGCTTTTATCAAAGAAAGGGTAAATTTTGCACAAACATTAGGAAGTTTTTCTTTACACAAAGAATGATAGACACTTGGAATAAGCAACCAAGCAGTATGGTAGACAGTAAGACGTTGTGGACTTTGAAAACTCAACTCAGTGTTTTTTTTGGAAGAAATGAGTGGATAGGACTGGTGAGCTTTGTTGGGCTTGAATGGCTTGTTCTTGTCTAGAGTGTTCTAATGTTCTAATCCCACATATGTCACGCCACATACTGTGAAAAACTCATTACCATTGGATAGCTGACATTTAGGCCTTTTCATTGATACAGTATGTAGTTGTATAAGATTGGTCACTTGTGCTGCATCTCACAGCTGTAAAAGACATGAAATGTATTGTGCATGCGGCAGCTAATCTTTATGCATCTTTACGCATTATTAACAAACAAACTTCTGTGAGAGTACATGCGCATTGTCTTGTTGACGTGCAATAAGATTTGAAGTTTGCACTAGGGAAATGTCATCTTCTTTTAAAAAAAATACAAATGGTTGTTTGTTAGAGTTTGTTGTGGAATATGGAGACCTTGAGGTCCAGGTTTTTTACACTACTGAGAACTATATGTTTGCTGATGGACTTGAAGCTATGCTTGATTTGTAAGTACTGCTTATTATAATTTTGAAGCATCACAGCCGTGTGCTTTTACAATTTAAATGCCATGGGTTCACTTACAGTATCCAGGCTCTGTCTGCTGCATGTTCTCTCTGTGTTAGTTTTCTGAGCAGTGTTCTTCCAGTTTCAACTTCCTTGAGTTCCTTCCACTCAAAGTTTCATATGAGGAGCCTTTCTGTCGAATGTCACTGGCTGTGCAAACTTTCCAGGGATCACACTTAGATTGAATGAATTTGTATTGCATTGTGTTAAAGGGCTTTTTACATAAAATTAGCTTTTTAAGAAAAATATGTGCAGAAATTAATAAAGGTGCCTGAGTCTCCTGTTAAGTCTTGGGTGAAATTATACACTATAATGAGAGCCAACTTCAAAAAATGTTAAAGCACACAAAATTGGACCCTCCTTTTTTCTGTGGTATTTTCATTTTATTAAAACCTCTTTCCTCTCTAAACTCCTACATGAGTAGCTCTAGAACAATAAATGCTATCTTTGAAAATGAACGTTTTCTCCTACACTGTTGTGCTGTTATTCACTTGTTGTAATTGTACATGCCATATTTCTCTTTAAGCATATTGTCTATGCCTAAATTTAATTTAAATCCTCCAAGATATCACTATAACACAGAGTATTTATACCTGGCTATAAAAATTGAAACAAACATTTTCTTATATAGACAATGAAATGATGCCTGACTGTCATCTTCTGCCTATATTTTATTTACCTGTCAGTATTACACATTCCTAAAAGTAGCTCAGCAGGGAAGCATACCTCCAATATACAAGAAGGCAGGTGAGCTGAATTTAAACACTCCACTTTCAAAAAAATATATACAGTATAGATGTTATCTGCATGCAGTCACTATGGACAAGCTTGTTGGTTTTTATGGTAGGCAAAAAGACAGCTAAGTGTGTATATGCAGAATTTGACTCATAGCTCTCTGTTCTATCTTGTGCATGAATAAAATGATATAATAGTCTACATGTTAAATGGAAACAACCTGCAGGGATGAGAGATTTCTTGTTGTAACCTACATTGTGGGTTTTTTTTTTTTTTTTGCTATCTCAGCAAGACCCTTAACCTGAAAATTGCTCCAAGAGCACTGTACAATGGCAGACCATGGACTCTGATCTTCAAAGGTCATACGAAAAGACAATTTCCACTCTGGGATTAATAACATTCTGCCAAATAACCAAATTATCAGTCTTGTAATTGGAAAACTGACATTTATTGGACTTTTAACATTAACATTGTTTTCTGAAAGTTTAAAAGCAGAAGAATGCAACCTCAATTTTCCTATGATTTCTCCATGTTCCTTTTTCTGGGTTCTAATATATTAATTATCTCTGTAAAATAATATACAGTTCTGATAAAGAAAATAAACATGTTTGAGATGAGAAAACTATAGTTATAGCTTGTGTGCTTCAACATAAAGTTGCCAATTTTATTTAGGCCCTTTGACAAGCAACAAAGCTTGAGTAGTAAGGCACTGCAACTTAGAACATTGCATAATTAGGTCCCCTTTAAAAAAGGTCTTAATTCAAAGCTTAGGTCGCAGAAACTAAAAGGCCACATTTAGTCTATTGCCTTTAGATTCCATAATGCTTCAAATTATACCAGAAACAAGGGACAGGACCATTTACATGGTGCAAGCAGTGAAAAAATAAGTATATTCAATATTTTTTGTTTTCTCTAAACATATCAGTTGTAAGTAAGAGTGATATAATCGGGGGAAAAAATGAAAATTTGAATTTGGAATAATGCATTCAACAAAAAATGAACAGATATGCCATTTACTTCTTTGGAAAAAGGTTAAGTACACCTATGGCTCAAACAGCATTGGTAGAAACAACCTCAAGCAGGCATATTCAGTAACTGCCTACCAGTTTCTGACATCAATGAGAAAAAAGTTTTTCAGCATCCCGTGGTCCTCTCTGGAGCTGATCTTGCTGCTGTATCACAGCCTGGACAAGTTGGCAGTTATTTTAAATCTCTTCCTCTTGTAAATTGTCATCTGGACAGAGGAACGGTTGATTTAGAGATCTTTTCAGACTCTTAGGGCTCTTTCGGTTTTGGCATCTTGATAATACACTCTTTTAACAACAAAGAGCAAACAAAACCAAATGTCTGTGTTTTAAATAAGACATTTCTTCCAAGATCCTCTCTAATGATGTTCTAACCATTTTCACCTGGTTTTGCACATCTGATTCCAAATTTAGGTATTTAATGTACTCAAATGTAGGGGTATACTTCATTTTTCAACATTTTCATTTATGTTTATTTAAATTATATCGTGAACTACAATGTGTAAATGTGGCATGATTTGATTTTTATCTGTCAATACTGTTTAAATGAAGATCAAATCTTGATTTGTCGACATATTTTAAAAAAAGCAGAAAAAAATTTGATAGGGTATACTTACTTTTTCACATGAGTGTATGTTAATGTGTCCATGTTGCAAGAAAGTATAGTTTAAGCCTCTTCACTATGCCCCAGGCACAGCCATGGTTTCAGCTTTCTAGAATGACAGATTACCATACAAGAACAGGTCATCCTTGACTGACCACACCAGAGCAGGGCAGACACATTAGGCTGGTCCTTCTAAGTGACTGTTTCAGATATGCCACCTGTACCACTAGGTGCCAGACATTAGTGACAGTGGATACTGTTCGGGTACAGCCAAAAGAAAAAAACAGTATTACAGAAAAATTATATGAAGGAAACATTTCCCAGTCAAGGCTGTGCAGAATAAGCCACCAACAAAGTATGACAAGTTCAGAGACATTTTTCTCCCTAAAGGAAGCCACAGTAATTTGAAAACAAGAAAGTAAATCAGTACAGTATTGGGAATGCTTCAAGCTTAAGTCATTATTCTGATCAGAATGGAGCTGAGCAATATATTGGCACCTACTTTTGCTGAGAGTCCAAATAGAAATGGAAATTGAAGAATGTATAGAGGTAGGGGCTAGCTTACTAGCAAGTTAAAGAAAACAACTGAGGTCTTTCATTTTCTTAAGACCACTGGGGGACAAGAATTTTGTTTGCAATCTCCCACTACCATACTAAACCTCATTCGTAAACAAACAGCAGCTGACCAGTGGTAAAATAGTTACCAAATAATAGAAATAATGGCACCCTCTGTTACACAGAAGCACAATTTGCTTTTGTTCTTCGTGTTTCCTGGATTTTCCACCACATTCAAGAAAGAGCATGCTAATTATTTTTAGTCACTGCATCACTGATCTGTAGTTCTGGAGTCTTCTGGAAAGTTCAGTTCGGCTTTATTTATATAAGCTGTAAAGCGTGATGAAGTATTATTTCCAACCTGTGTGCTTTGCTGGTGAGTGACAAGTACAATATTGAATGTTCAATGATAAGTAAGAGCTATACCCATTTTGTTAAAGATGGATACATTTTTAAAAATATCATTGGAACCTTCTACAGTAGGTATAGAAAAGAATCATCCCCTTCGAAATATTCCCATTTGTTTTGCTTTACAGCCTTAAATGAAAACACACAAACCAATACTTTTCCAGCTTTACTTACTCAATGCATTCTATAACATCCAAGTGAAAGATATCATAGCTACAGTTTAGAAGAATTAAAAAAAATAAAAAACAAATACTGAGATTAATAAAGGATCACCCCCCTCCTAAACAATATTTGTACACTCAATCAGGTGTAAGTAACCATCATTTCCATTGCAGACTATGGTTTCTGGCTTCCACCTGTGATCAATTGTAATCAGTGTGATTAGTGAAGCATAAAAACAGCTGTTCCGGGAGCATTCCCATGCTTGGTAGTGCAACTGACAGCAAACAACTGACTATGGGTGGCAAGCCACTTTCAAAAGATCTCAGGGATAGAGTTGCAGACAGACATAAGGCAGGAGATGGATACAAAAAAAATTTCAAAGGCTTTATCAATCCCAAGTAGCACAGTAAAGTCTATAATAAAGAAGTGGAAAGTGTTTGGTACTACTAGGACCCTCCCCGGATCCTGCCGTCCTTCTAAACTGGATGGAAGAGCAAGGAGGAAACTAGTAAGAGAGGCTATTAGGAGGCCAATGGCCACTTTGAAGGAGTTACAGGATTTTCTGGCAAAGAGTGGTCATTGTGTGCATGTGACAACAATTTCACAAGTGCTCCACAATTGTGGCTTTTTTGGGAGGGTCGCAAGGAAAAAGGTACTTCTCAAGAAAGGCCACATTAAGGCTCGCTTGAGGTTTGCCAGAATGCACCTTGAAGATTCTGATGCCAAGTCGAAAAAGGTCTTATGGTCAGATGAGACCAAAATTGAACTATTTGGCCTCGATACCAAATGGTATACCTGGCAGAAATGCAGCTCACCATCCATAACACACCATACCTACAGTAAAGCATGGAGGTGGCAGCATCCTGTTGTGGGGTTGTTTCTCTGCCATAGCCTGGGGCTCTCAGTAGGGCAGAAGGAAATATGAATGGGGCAAAATATCGTCAAATTCTCAAGGAAAACCTGCTACCCGCTAACACGACAGCGACCCAAAGCACACACCAAAATTGAACACACAATGGCTGCATACAATTTACGAAAATCTGATTTTACTGATTGGCTTTTGATATGGTGCAAATAGTGGTTGGTGAAAAAAGAGTCTGACAAGCACAAAACAATACCTCTCTCCAATGATATGATCCAAAGAAGAATAAGCAATACGGCAGAGTATATTCAAACACAAGTTCTTGAAAATATTAAGTAGTGCACTGTGATATTAACAACTCTGGTCACAGTGCAATGCAATCTGTTGTTTGTGCCTCTTGTCATTGTAAGTGGTGGTCCACCCAAATGAACATTGCCATAGGCAAGTCAGCTACACACGTGTGACCATGATCACCTGGGGAGCAATCAGCTGATGCCAGTACCTCACTTTTCATTTTCAATCTTATGTGAAGCATTGTTCATAATGGTCATCAGTTTTAGATTCATTCTTTCTGCACTACTGGTCAATAAAGAAATAACCCATTAGGTGCTGCAAGTGGATTCATGTTTATTACAATTGTTACTTAATTTTTTGGATGAATAAGTTGCTAATTTTGTTTCTCTTTCCAATATGTACATTAGGCACTAGCCTGATTTCATAAACTGTATCTGATAATGGCACAGTCAGAGTCACTGATGAAAAAGTCCTTGTGGATAACACTGCAGTTGTGACCCGCCAGGCTGGCTACTTTGAGCAGCTGTTTAAAGCGGATCCTCCGGCTAGGACATTATATATCTCTGGGTCCCCGTTTCTTGAGACTGATCCTCCAATTAGCTGTGAACCACCTTGTTTCACTGTGATTACACAAGTGGTGAGCCAGCTGAGGGTAGTAAAGGCTGCAGGCATCTGTGGTATGTGTGTTGAACTTCTCCAGGCTGCTTGTAAAGTTGTCCTCCTGGCACCGCAAGCAATCTTTGCTTCTATTTGGGAGACTGGCATCATCCCAACTGACTGGAAAACAGGACTTGTCATCCTGTCGTCCAAACGTCATAGTCCACAGAGACTCCTGTCTAATTTCGTCTGTCAACCTGTCAATCACCATTGCAAATAAGAAAGGGCTCAGAGCCAACCCCAGATGTAATCCCACCTCCCCATTGAATACAACCGTCACTTCTACCGTAAACCTCACCACTGCCACACTTCCATACCACACTTTCTCTTGAGTCAGCCTATCATATGCTTTCTCCAGGTCCATAAAGATGCAATGCAACTCCTTTTCTATACTTCTCCATCAACACGCATAGAGCAATGAAACCATACTGCTGCCTACTAATTGTCATTTCCCTTCTTAACCTAGTTTCCACTACAATTTCCCATAACTTCATGCTGTGGTTCATCAATTTTTCTTCTTAAAATGCATATTCACTACAGATTACTAAAGAGCTGAAAGGTCTCCTGAATGAGAAAAATAGAACATTGAAATCTATTGACAAAGAGGCCCTGAAGGATGTAGAGCATATGCTAAAGAAAAAGCAGAGTAAAGGAAATAATGCTTAGAAAACTAAAATAGAAAATAAACCCACCCAGAATAACATGAAGGATGTCTTAAACAATCCAGGGCTTAGGTGCTAGAAGGGGATGTGGACAAAGTTAATGCCATGATCCAGTTTTTTTAATAGATTTTCCTTCCCACTGCCACCTTTTTTCAATGACCACATCATCCCTACTACATCAACAACTCCTACAATATCAACTAGAATAGCCAGTGACAAGTCCAACTCCCATCAGTGTGGACTGTCCATAACTGAAGACCAAGTAAGGAGACAACTAAGGAAACTACACACAGGAAAAGCTGTGGGACCAGATTAAGTCAGTCCTCAGATTCTTAATGCCTGTGTTGACCAACTTTGTGGTGCCATCTGTCACCTATTCAGTCTGTCCCTAAGGCTTCAGAAAATGTCACTGCTGTGGAAAATATCATGCATTGTTGCTGCTCCAAAGAAGGCAGGCGCCTCTTCACCTAATTTATTTATTTTATTTATTTATTTATTTATCAAGCACCTTTAAACAACTTTCATTGACCAAAGTGCTGTACAACTAAAAGACAAAAAGGTTAGCAGGTACTACACAGCGTATATATACTCAATATACATTGCACACTACTATACCAAACCAATCAATAAAATCAAAACAAAATAATAATAATAAATAAGATGAAACCAACTTCATAAAATCAAGAAGAATTGAATGCACATGAAAACAGATATGTCTTAAGCAGGGTTTTAAAATGATTAAGATTCTGAGCCGCTCTCAACTGCAAGGGGAGACAGTTCCACAAACTGGGGGCTATTACCGAGAATGCTCTACCTCCTCTGGTTTTAAGCTTTATTCTGGGGATATGGAGTAACTGAAGATCAGAGGATCGCAAGGTTCTGACAGAAGAATACAGAACAAGAAGCTCCGACGAGTAAACAGGTGCCAAGTCATTTAAGCTTTTAAAAACAAGCAGTAATATTTTAAACTGGATCCTGAAATGTACAGGAAGCCAATGAAGGCAGGCCAGTATAGGTGTTATATGCTCACGCTTATTCTTCCCTGTCAGAAGGCGGGCCGCTGTATTTTGAACGGCTTGCAGCCTCTGAGTTTGTGCCTGACTGAGACCTATGTATAATGAGTTACAGTAGTCAAGGCGTGATGTAACGAAAGCATGTATTACTGTCTCAAACTGTTCATGGGGAATGTAGTGCTTGACTTTACTAAGTAGTCTAAGTTGAAAAAAGCTGGACCTTACAACTGCGCTGATCTGTTTATCCAACTTAAAAGCAGAGTCAAAAATTACCCCCAGATTTCTGGCAGACTGATGAGAAAAAGATGCCAGAGATCCAATAACACTGTCAAACCCACTGAGGACATTCCAAAAGCAATAATTTCAGTTTTGCTTATGTTCAGACTGAGAAAGTTTATCTCCATCCATGTTTGAACATCTCGGAGACAGTTCAACAAGGTCTGAATAGCTGGGTGACTATTTGATGGAATAGATAGATAGATTTGAAGATCATCAGCAAAGCAGTGGAAGGCGATTTTATGCTTTCTAAAAATAGACCCCAATGGAAGCATGTAGAATGAAAAAAGGATTGGCCCTAAAATGGAAACTTGGGACCTAATGACTACAGACCAGTGGAATATGCGTCTCACATCATAAAGAACTTTGAAAGAATGGTCTTGGACTATGTGTCCAGTCACTATTCAAGGAGTGGATGTAGAGGTGGTCCACTCCTACAAGTACTTAGGGGTCTATATTATTGACAGGTTGGACTGGTCTCAGAACACAGAGGAACTATATAAGAATGGGAAGAGCAGACTCTTTTTCCTTAGGAGACTGCAGTCCTTTAATGTGCATAATGGCATCCTTCACATCTTCTATAACTCTGGGATGACCAGTAACTATTTTCTACGCTGTAGTGTGCTGGGCTGTTAACATCACTTCAAGAGAGGACCACCGAATCAATAAGCTATTTAAAAGGAAGTGCTTAGTTATAGGGACTCACACTAGACCCCCGGAGGTAGTAGCGAAGGAGAGAATTAAAACAAAACTGAGTGCAATTATGAACAGTGGTGCACATCCTCGTTCTGACACACTCACGCTGAAGAATTCCAGTCAATGAATTATTCAGCAGAACTGTGTCTAGCAATGCTACTGGGGCTCCATTATACCAACAGCAATATTCCTGCAACCAACCCCGACATAACATTCAACCCCAAAAGTGTCTGGCGGAAAGTAATAATAAAAAGAAAGAGTGCAGCACAAAGTTAATAAACAATACAAACCCTCCCTTGACCCCACACTGAACATGAACTCAATAAGACACACAGAAGGTAAGAAACGCACATAAAAGTCCAGAAGATTTAACGGAAAATGGATAATGTTCCCCCGGAAAAGCTAGAAGAAGTGGCCGAGGAGAGGGAAGTCTGGCCATCTCTGCTCAAGCTGCTGCCCCCGCAACCTGATCTCAGATAAGCGGAAGAGGTTGGATGGATGGATAGTGTTTGTAAACCTGGTTCAGCTGGAAAAATTGTCCTACGGAAATTACGTGGATGAAAGTAATGGCTCGCTCCTCTCCCCAAACAACAAGAAACAGTCTCACCATTCTTATCATCGGTACGTGGCGCAATCCAGAACCCCCCAGTGTTTTGCAGTGCAAAGATGTTGTTGTTGAAAGTGGCAGGTAGACAAAGGTGTGAATGATTTGAAACGGTGCTTTCTCCTGTCTCTGTAGTGAATTGGCAGTCTAGTAGATCGGATGCAGGTAATGGGATTGACAGGACCAATTATCATGAGGGCCAACAGTTCCACAGTGTTAGCCTTCCCCTTTTGTTTCCAAGCATATTTACATACACATATACCATGTAAACAGGACAACACCATGAAAGACGGGACTCGGCACAAAATACATTTACGACGGCAATCATGTAGCACCGCTACAATTCTGCATATAATGCATGCGAAAATATTCGATTTATAAATAAAGAATCCTACTTTGTGGAAATTCATTTATCGCTGTAGAGTCTGGAACGGATTAACCGCGATAAACGAGGGTTTACTGCAGAAACAATTATTTGGGAAAAGGCTGGGAACTATATGGCAAGAACAGGTAAACCTGTGAACAGTGGGGATTAGTAATGGATTGTGTTTCACTAAATTGCTGGAATTCTATAAGGAAGCACCAAAAACATACGAATAGGAAGGTGCAGATGGTATTTAAAAATAGCATACTTTAACAATCAATATTTAGTCCACTGCTGCTTTAGTATATAAACAATCTAGGTGAGAATATAAATAACAATCAGGTTAAGTTTGCAGAATGATGCCAAACTAGGTGGAATGGCAGATCATTACAAAGAAGCCTGGACAGAATACAGACAGTGGGCAGTGTTGTGGCAGATTAAATTTAAGTAATTGTAAGGTTTTACATGTACATAAGTTAGATTAAAATACACAGTGGTAGGTCTAAAAGTTGAAAGTATGCTTTATGAGAAGGAAGTAGGAGTCATTGTAGGCTCACCATTGTCTGCATCCATGCAGTACACAGAAGCCATTAAGAAGGCTAATAGGATTTTATGATATATATGTTGATATGTGAAGGACAAGTCAAAAGAGGTTATTCTTAATGTATTAGAATACATGTGGAGTTTTGTTCTCCATACTACAAAAAAAGACAAAGAAACACTAGAGAAAGTCCAGAGATGAGCAACTAGGTTGATTCTAGGACTGAGCGATATGAACTGTGAGGGAAAAGTTGAAGGAGTTGAACCTTTTCAGTTTAAGTTAATGAAAATTAATAGGGAACATCAGTGAAGTGTTTAAAATTATGAAAAGCATTAGTATAATGGATCTAAGCTGTTACGTAAACTGGATTCTTTCAACAAGGACACAGTTGGAAACTCATTAAAGCTTTGCATTTGACTCAAATGTTAGAAAGTTTTTCTTCACACAGAGAACCAAAGACACATGGAACAAATTACCAAGTAATATTGTGGAGAATTGAACATTAGGGGCATTCAAAACTGAACTTGCGTTAGTTACTTCTGAGACATTAAGTGAATTTGATAGGAGAGCTTGTTGGCCTGAATGACCATTTCATGTAAAAATTCTTGAAACAACTTCGTGATGATAAGCATGATACTACATAATAACTCAAAATACATGGAAGTTGCAGTGAACTTGTATGCATTGGGGATTCACACGTTAGTCCCCACCAATTATCAGAGGGGGCAATGGAAAGGTATCAGCACTCCCTTCCAAAAACTCTCCACTTGACTCTTGTAGTTGCTAGATGTGGAGGTAGTATATTGGCTGTTGAGTTTTTTATTAACACAGTTGATGATCGGTCAACGTCACACATTTTAGTCATTCAAATGTATAAACTCCATGTGGATTGCTTACAGCCTTTACTTGTGGAGGAAGTAAGAGCGGCGCAAGTCTGTGGTGAATAAACGTGGAGAGCACTTTAGCTTATCTGTCTGTCAAAAGTTGGTAGACCAAAAAGTATATCATAAACCATAGTTTCTCTTCTCTGACACATGTCTGTAAACCTACCTACATTAATAAAGTATTTTTATGTGTTTTTTCCAGATGAAAGATGCTGATGAAGGCACAGAAGATGGGCCAGTACAGCCAGTGCGTAAACGACGAGTACGGAAGGACTAACTCCCTTTCCCTAGTAGCTAATGTGTTTGGTTCGGTTTTTTTTTCTCAAGCAGTGTATGCCTGATAGCATGCGGGTTGCCCAGCTGCTAGCGAGGGATGACCACATAGATTCTATTCCAAAATCACTCATGTTGACATTCAGACCTTGAAGCCTTGTCTATTTTCTGGAATTATTCCTCTTTCTTTCCTTTGGTCTTCCCTTTGAAATAGTTCTGTTTGATTGGAATATTCACATTGTAAGTTGAACGACTCCAGATGTTGATAAATGAGTAAGATGAATGTGCAGCTACATCCTAACACTTGACACTTTGTTTTTTTTTACATTTGTTTGTTTGTTTGTTTGTTTGTTTGTTTGTTCTGAAGAGCTAATTGCATTTGCGTCTAAAATGATAAAAGATAGTGAAGTAAATTGTAAAACGCTATTTTTTCAAGTATTTATAGATGAATGTATGTCTGTTCTCTGCTGAGCAAAGATACACTGGAAGTATGTAACGCATGGTTTTAGTTTCATTCCAATCTTTTTTTTATTCTGCTTTTCCCAAAGAATGGTGGTGTTTTTTAAAGTGATGTAAGGGTTTAGCGGATTGAAGTGACTTAGGTTTGATTACCTGAAAATGAAAAAGTTTTAACTTTTTTTTTCTTTTAAGTATTAAACAAAAATAGAGATTTAGTTCTTCAGAATGACAGCCTCAAAAGTAGTACTCGAAGACAGCATTTTATTCAGCCCTCTGCGTAGCCGCTTATGAAATCATTTGATTTTAATTGGCAGTAAGTGGTTAAAACAAAAGATTTCAAAAGGGCGATTGAACATAGTGGGGTGAAATTGGTAGGAAACAGTTGGGTATTGGGTGCTGAGTGCAGCCCCTTTATGATCTCTGCCTGGAGCACTCTAGACTCGTGACCATTTACATTCAGAAATAATTGTAATAAATGAAGAATTGAAAAGACCACTTCTTCTGATGAACAGGTGCAGCGTGGACAAACAAAAGTAGAGGAGGCAGAATGTGTGGTGTTGGAGGACAGAAATCACCTCTTCAGTAAATTATAAAATATGTGCAAATGAGGAAGATTTTGACTTGCCAGCTTGTCGTGGTCAGTGGACAGCACTGGTGATTGTTTTTCCTCCTCTCTCTGTTGTTGTTTAAACTGAGAGAAGGCCTTGTTGATCTTTCCAGTTTCTGTGTCTTGGAATCTCTTTGTCTCTGTACATTATTTATTGTTCTACATTCCAGTTAAAGATTCCGTAAAACCAGAAATTTGCTCTTTACTGACTTAGGTGTCCAGTCTTCGAGGTTTTTTTTTTTATCAAAACTATCATGTTGATGTCTTTGATAAACGTTTCTGTGTGTCATTTTGTGTCTGACCCTTTCACTTTGGTCACAGTTTGTTCTGTGGCAGCCTTGTACTAAAATCATTTAAATCAATTACTTTCCTCATTGGCCAACACTTAGTACCCCCAATGGCAAAGAGAAAACAGCATTTTAGAAATGTTTGCTAATTTATTAACAATAAAAAACTGAAATATCCCATTGTCACAAGTATTCACACCCTTTACTTCATTGAAGCCCCTTTGGCAGAGATTATGGCCTGTGGTGGTCTTTGGATATGAGGCAACAATCCTCCCACATATGGATTTGGGTAATTTCATGCACATCCTCTCCAGGCGTATCAGGTTGGATGGAGACTCTGTCAGTGGGCAGTTGTTTTTCAGGTCTCTCCGGAGATGTTCAGTTGTGTTCAAGGCTGCACTCTGGCTGGGCAACTCAAGGATGTGTACAGAGTTGACCTTAAGCCACTCCTGTCTTTTATCCGTGTTGTATATACTTTGTGGTTTCGGTCATTATCTTGTGGGAAGGTCAACCTTCGGCCCTGTCTGAAGTCCAGAGCACTGTGGCTGGAGCAGGCTTTCATTAAAGATATCTATCTACTTTGCTCTTTTCAGCTTTCCCTTGACCCTGAGTAGTCTACCAGTCCCTGCCGCTGTATAACATCCCCATAGCATCACACTGCCACCACCAAACTTCACCATTCTCCCTTAGCATTGCTCGACTCTGGCCATTTTTGTCCTTTATTGAGACTCAAAGTCTGGTTCATTGTTTCATAATGTCTCATTGATTACTGTAATCCCTTCTTCATTTGCCTCCCTGCAAAATCTATGCAAAAGCTGAAGTACATTCAGAACTCCGCAGCCAGAGTCCTTACCCACACAAAGCATTTTCTTCACATCTCCCCTGTCCTCTGCCAACTGCACTGGTTACCGGTCCCATCAAGGATTAAGTTCAAGATTCTGTTTCTCACCTTCAAAACCCTACATAACATTGCCCCCCTCAACCTCACTTGGTTCCTGGATCCTTACGTTTCTTGTCACTCTCTCAGGTCCTCAAGCAGTAATGTCCTTACTGTCCCACGTACCAAACCCTCCACCCTGGGAGGCAGATCCTTAAGTGTTATGGCCCCTCAACTCTGGAACTCTCTTCCTCAGTCTCTCTGAGATTGCTCCTCTTTTTCCACCTTTAAATCTCAACTCAGAACTTTCCTCTTCGATGAACGTTTGTCTTCTGTGTGATCTTTTTTTTCCCCTTCTGTATGTAAAGCAACCTTGGGTTTGTGAAAGGCGCTGTTTAAATGCAACTTAATATTATTGGATTGGTATTGTACAGGTTGTTGAGCAGTCACTGATTTCCTCCAGAAACTACACTAATCCTGGTTTCATCAGACCAAAGAATCGTGTTTATCACAATCTGAGAGTTCTTTAGGTGCCCATTTGCCAAACTCCAAGCAGGCTTCCATGTATATTTTACTAGGGAGAGGTTGGTCACTCTGCCATAAAGCCAACATCAGTGGAGTGTTGCAGTAATAATTGTCTTCCATTTCCACACAGATTCCCTAGAGCTCAGCCAGTGGGACCGTTAGGTTCTTGGTCATGGCTCCTCTCCTCAATTGCTCAGTTTGGCTGGGTGTCCAGCTCTAGGAAGAGCTCCATTTAAGAACTGTGGAGACCACTGTGCTTTTGGGAACCTTCAATATTGCAAAAATGTTTTGTAGCCCTCTCCTTTTCTGTGCCTTGACATAATCCCACTGTCCCTAAGGTGTGCATGCAGATCCTTTGACCTCATGACTTGGTTTTAGCAGTGATGCACATTGTCAGCTGTGTGACCTTCTATAGACAGGTGTGTGAGAGTTTCCTAATCGTGTCTGGTAAAATTGACCACGGGTGCACTCCAAACCAGGTGTGGAATCAGCTGAATGGGATGCACCTGAGCCAGATTTTGAATGTCATAGCTAAGGGTCTGAAATATGCGAACATTTCTAAAATGCTGTTTTCATTGTGGGCGGCGCGGTGGTGCAGTGGTAGCGCTGCTGCCTCACAGATAGGAGACCCGAGTTTGCTTCCCGGTTCCTCCCTGCGTGGAGTTTGCATGTTCTCCCCGTGTCTGCGTGGGTTTCCTCTGGGCGCTCCGGTTTCCTCCCACAATCCAAAGACATGCAGGTTAGGTGGATTGGTGATTCTAAATTGGCCCTAGAGTGTGGTTTGTGTGTGTCCTGCGGTGGGTTGGCACCCTGCCCAGGATTGGTTCCTGCCTTGTGCCCTGTGTTGGCTGGGATTGGCTCCAGCAGACCCCCGTGACCTTGTGTTTGGATTCAGCGGGTTAGAAAATGGATGGATGGATGGATGTTTTCATTGTCATTCTGAGGTATTTAGTGCTGTCTGACGTGGGGAAAAATGAATTTGCAACATAGAAAAATATGAAAAAAAGTGAAGGGGTCTGAATAATTTCTGAACTCACAGGGGTGTGGCTCCTCGTTTGCTGGTCCACCTACAGTGACATTGTCTGCCTTGGCGGTGTGACCCCTTTTACACAGGCTGGTTGGAAACAGCAGTCAAGTGTGGAAGTGTCCGAGTTGTTCATGGGTGTCATCCCAGTAGATCAGGAGGAAGCCTGTCTTGAACAAATTGACCTCCTTGCGGTGTTGCATTTGGTTTTACTGTGTTACTCGACAATCCGCTGAGTTCAGGACCAGTGACTGAAAGGGACACCTTACCAGTAGTGAATAGGGGCCATAGAACTGACCAACGAGGATCTGTTTACTCTGCAGCTTAGGTGGTCTTCTATATGGTGCCACAATTCCATGCTTTTGTAGTATGCTGGAAGTTTAGATGGTTGTCATTAAGCAGGGGAGCCTCCACAGCTTTAGGAAGTGTACCCCACTTTGTGGTTTGCAATCCTAAAGCTGTTGCTCCATGGAAAAAAAATCACAGAAGTGTCCTCATTTTTAGCACCACACAGTCTCCTCTGACCCTGTGCAGCTCATTTGTCTGCTGATGATGGAGTTCTGCATAAAGTGATGTTAGGAGGGTGTTAATGCTGGGCGGGAAAGGGGGCACAACCCACACGCACGGTTCAGAAATCTAAATACCAAGTGTGCCGTTGAGAGAAAATTTCCAAATGTGATCCCCTCTGCAATCCGCTAGGTTCTGAGCGCTAAAAACAATCAACTAAACCAATAAAAACTGGGCAGACACAATGTCTACACGTCCTTAGCCCAGCATACAGCTCTGTATCTTTTTTTTCAAGTGCTGAGAAATTGCAGGACTAACACATTTTTGGTGACAAAGAGGGCACAATACGCTAAGTGATGAATCTGAAGAGATGACGCTGCATTAGGAATATGGAAGAATAATCCTGTGTTGGCAGAAATGCATTAATTTAATCAAATGTTCTGCAAAAACTGAGATAACCATCAGTTAAGTACATTCCGATGGTGGAGTTATGTTTTAGTTTTATTACAGACTTTAAGTTCTTAAAATTGTGAACAATTCTAAAATATGTATATAATTTGAAGAAATAGCAAGTGATATATTTTTTTTAATGTTTATTGGAAAGCTAAAGTAAATTACTCAGGATTGTGGAAGGGATCCAAATGTAAGATCAGGTCTTCACAAATACCGAGGGCTGCAATCGAATGCTTGTCAAGTACCTTTCTGGATTATTGTTGCCTCGATCCTTAAGTTAGTTTCGCCTCACAAGTGAAAACAGAATTATACCGACAGGGCAGTTTGTTATAAATGCTTAACCTTTAACCTTCAACTTACACATTTTGTTAACACCTATAGCCGTGTTTCAGTTAGTCTCTTTGTTAACATTTTTGTGCTCCAAAGCTCCATTTTATCCATCTGCAGACCTTTTAATTTAATTTAGATAAATGAGAGAGCAATGTTACTTTTTAACATTTAGCAACTTATGCTGCATCACTGGCTACAAAGGCGCATACTGCCGTACGTGCAGCAAAGGATTTACTGACATAATGTCTCCAGGTTTATAGTCTGAAAGTTCCTTCCAGATTGAAGCTAATCCCTGTTTACATATGTTTGCAAAATTGTAAAATGGTCTTGGGGAAATAAATATTTAATATAACGTTTCTGGCTCTGCTTCCTTTGTGCATGTCAGTTGCTTAATGAATATACTCACGGATAAGTTGGGGCTTGATTTTACAGTATAATTTCTCATATTTTATAATGTCGGTGAGAAAGAAAGAAAATAAAACATTATTAGCTTACATTCCTTTATGAGAAAATGCTGACCTCTAATACTATCAGAAGACCCTGTGAAGAATGTAAGCTCTTTATAACTAATGTAATGAACTGTAAGAATGTTTAACTAAAACTCGTCAATGATATAAGATATGCTTCCCGTGCGGTGCTTGATTGTTTGTTTTTTTATGTCTCTCTCACTCTCTCTGCCTGATGGGAGGGGATGTGAGCAGAGGGGCTGTTTGCACAGAGGCTGTTTGCTTAGAAGATACTGACGCTCCTCTAAAAAATGCCGCTTTATTGCGGTGCTTCGGCATACTTAAAAGCACTTATTTATTTTTTGATTGTTTGCTTTTCTTAGCGAGCGCTCTCTCTGAAATTCTCAGCTCCTGACGCGCGTATTCCTTTGAAGAGAAGATCTATTTGCATTCTTTTAATTGTGAGAAAGAACTGTCATCTCTGTCTTGTCATGGAGCACAGTTTAAACTTTGACTAAAGGGTGTTATTTCATGTCTAGAGGGCTCTAATAATGTTAACAGTGTGGGAGAGTTTTTATGGGCTTAAAATATATAAAAATAACCATACAAACATATGGTTTCTACTTAGGGAGGACCGAGGGCTTTTCGTGGTGACCCGGAGGTTCGTCACAGGAAGAGCGACGGACTCAAGAAAGGGACGATTTACCCTGACCCGAAGGAAAAGGACTTGTGGACTATTGGACTTTCATCTATCGCGGGGGATTCTGGAACGCATACCCCCAGCGATCGAGGAGGGATGACTATATATGTATATGTGTATATATATATATATATATATATATATATATATATATATATATATATATATATATACCAGCAGCGGAGAAGTAGTGTGTTAAAGAAGTTATAAAAAAGAAAAGGGAACATTTTAAAAATAACGTAACATGACTGTCAATATACAGTAATTGTTTTGTGAATGTTATTGAGTGTTGCTGTCATCAAGGATTTGATTATCATTATTTCTTTCAATCAGGTTCATATTTGTAGGATGTGTTGTGTTCAAGGTACATTCCGTGTTTGTCAATCGTTGTAAAGATTCAATTTCATTCATTGAATCCTTTCTTACTGCATCAATAAACAGCTCATCTTCCTCTTTATTTGAGACATCACACACTGGTTTTTTTTTTTACACTGTCTTCCTTTAGCGGGACATTGACTTTTTCCACCGTGTGCTTTGTTTCCGCAGTAGCTGCACTTATGAATATGCTTGTATGTATCAGACGCTTCATATTTTTTTGCTGCCTTCTCAATTGTGTAATTTGTTTTTTGTTCAGCACTCTTTGGAACAGTTGCTTTTTGTCTGTGTACTGCGTCGATCTCGTGCGATGTCCACAGCTATATTTAATGTTAGCTAAGACCCGGCACTTAAAAGTTTCTCTCACAGTTTCACTGAGTTTGTGCCAAACACCACCCTGACCATCTCATCTTCGTCTGCATAAGCACAGTCCTTCACCCGTGAATATTTAGCGGCAGTGTTTCTATTAGATTACCGCTGACGGACGGCCTTATATGGGAATTTGCACTAAATTACGTGGGAGGCGTAACTCCGCCTCCCACGGCCATCGAGCAGACGTCTATTATAGTATATGGACGAACAAATATGTTCCAGTTATAACCATTACGCGTAGAATTTCGAAATGAAACCTGCCCAACTTTTGTAAGGAAGCTGTAAGGAATGAGCCTGCCAAATTTCAGCCTTCTACCTACATGGGAAGTTGGAGAATTAGTGATGAGTCAGTCAGTGAGTGAGTCAGTCTTTTTGCCTTTTATTAGTATAGATTTGATTATTTTCCTCAATAAATAAATGACCAACTATAATATTTTTGTCTCATTTGTTTAACTGGTTTCTCTTTATCTACCTTTAGGACTTGAGTGAAAATCTGAAAATGTTTTAGGTCATAATTATGCAGAAATATAGAAAATTCTAAAGGGTTCACAAACTTTCAAGCACAACTGTATGTAATATCAACATTTAATAGCAATTGTCTGAAAATTGCACTTAATGCAGAAAACCTAACAATGTTTCGTAAGAAAAAATAAATTTTCAGAGACATTGGGTCTTAGTGACTCAGTTCAGGCTCTTGAGGGTAAAAATTTGTCCACGATTTAAATTTCATAATAGACCAGAATCCTGTTGAGGATTTTAAAAATTCTAAACATCCAAGCCGGGCCCGTGGGCCAGCTTTTAGTTTAACCTTTACAGATAACCATTTAAATAACCATCGATTTTTACTGTACAACTAACTTTCAAGGTGAAAAATTTACTATGTGGCATTTACCGAACAATAATAAAGTGGCAAGAATCCCCAAGATATAAAGTATAAGTAAACTGTTTAACGTAAAATTGATAGCATTAACTTAAAATCTTCAGTTAACAATAAACACAACGACGTTATAGTTACGTCAGTAAGTAACGCTGTGTCTAAGCGTCTGAAAGTCAGACTCCAAATTTCATTCTAAGAATTATTTTGAGGTTAATATAGCAAAGGAAAACTGTTCAGCTTCTGGAAAATTCTCATCTGGGCCTATTTCAGGAATTGGCCTAATGCGGCAGCATCAATAACACTCACCTTAATCCGGCCCTGCATGTGACTAGTTCTGTTTGGCAAGCCGGCTGCCCTTGCAGTTTAGTATGAGAGTTGTCACCCTGTGGTGAAGATGGCTGCGAAACTTAAAAATTACACCAAAGAGGAACAGCGTTCTGTCATACACTTTTTGTGGGTAGAAGGTGTGCCGGGAGCACAAATTCATGTCTGCATGTGTGCTCAGTATGGGGATAAAGATCTCTCTCGTAGAGTCGTCTACGAGTGGATTGAAATGTTCTAAAATAGTAGTGTGATGGATGCAGAGCACTCTGGATGTCCCGCTACAGCCACGACCACGAGGAATGAAGAAAGAACCCTGGAACTGATTAATGCAAAAAGAAGGTTTTTGCTGTTTGCATTAAAAAGTTGGTACAACGCTGGGAAAATCGCATCACAAAGGATGGTGACTAGGTAGAAAACGGATGTAATTTGTTTTTGAAATTCTTACTAAATAGTTAATTAAAAAGTGCACACACTTTTTGAGCATCTCTTGTTGCTGTGATTTTAACTGACTTTGGTTTTAATCATTTCATTTCTGAGATGTAAGGAAAGCCAAAGGATGATCGAGATCCCATTTGCATTGGAGTCATTCATACAATATCTATATCATTAAAATATCTGATAAAAAAGATATTGTGATGTGGTCCACAAAATACTTGGATGTTGATCTCAGAAAAAGGAAAATGGCTTTGAAAATGACTGGTGTGGCCACAGAATTACATAATGGGTTTCATTAACGGCTAAATGGGATATTGGATGGAGTGAACACGGTGGCCCTCAAGGACTGTTTGAAACCCTTGAGTTGCTGGTTAACTGTTGGCTTGCTTTGGATCTCTTTATTTTTTGGCAGATGGTAAAGGAAGAAAACAAACCTAGCAAGTCGGTCACCAGGACGGCTTCTGCTCTGCATTATGTTTACTGGTCACCAATTAAGAATGAAAAGCCACAGCCCTCCCGGAACTGAGCTTGACACCCCTGCAGCAAATGATGGACAGAAAAATGAATACAAACAAACAAACAAATATTTGAGGTTTATCAGGTTTATTATTTATTGTGTAATATAACAAGAATATTAGCATTTCAGCAAGATGCAATAATTACAGTGAAATGTAAAAAGTAAAACCTCTCTGATGAGACCCTCTCTCAAGTGCAAACGAAACAGAACTGCCCCTTTGAATCTTTCTAAATTAAATACGATTACTCCATCAGTGCTTACTTGGTTCAACTTTGTCTGCACCATTTGAAAGCCTGTACATTAAATTCACACAGACACATGCAAAACATTTTTAATCTAAAGTTATCTGATGGCAACATAAAATAGTACACATCCTACGCACAAGACGTCATCATCCAATGTGTAGGGGTCTGTCACTGAAATTTCACATTAGCATTTAAATTGAGGAGAATGCAGACTTGGTTTTAGACCCCACCACCTGAACATAAAAGAGGAAATTGTACAATTTGAACAAGTTGAAAGCTGAATCCTGTGCTTTTTCATTATTGATCAATGCCTTGCTACCACACGAAGGGTTGATATCCAATGTGATTTTGATAACAAAGAAAAAAATAATTTAAAATGGGGACACCCAGCATCCTCATCCTCAAACCCCATAACTAAACGTGACAGTCTGATCTGCTAGTACCCGCCAGACGTGTGCCCAGTTGTGTTCTGGGAGGCCGTGTAGACCAACACACAGCCCCGTACTGAGCAATTCTGGGTTAAGCGCTTCAGAGCTCTAAAAGGCAGCCTGCTCTGCATAGATTTTCATGACCGATCAGACAATATTCTCTTTCATCATCATAAGTACTTAAAAGTAACCTGCGGCAGGTTAGAATGTCAAAACGATTATTATTCCTCACTGTTAAGACTATGTACAGTTTACAGCACTTTTCACTACTTTAAGTCATAATTCAAAAATGAACATTTAAACGGAATCTAAGACATTAAATTACAAGTTGCCTTTTTTCAGCATAGTCCTGAATTAAGGCTTCTGATGAAACAAAAATCTTTCCTAAACCTTTGATTTAATTCTGTAATAAGTTAAAGTATATTTGTGACTATAATATGTACAAATGTACAGAATTTTCAATAAGAAACAAATAAGGTGCAAGGAGATGGCAACTGTAGTAACTCATGGTAAGTACGTAACACACACTGCACTTGTTGTGGAGATGCGTCTCTGCCGGGCACCACATTACAGTTGTCATATGGCAGCCATGTGATACCCTAGTAAGGCTTTCCATCCTTCAAAAGACATTCGGGGTGCAAGGAGGGAAGAGAATATCAAGCACAGCCTGAACTAAAGAATTGCTGGGCTTACCCAGTCAGCCTGTCGTCATTCTGTTTTCAAGGCATCTGTCCGGTCTGGAGAGGTGCTGCGTGTGCCAGCCTGCCATAGCAATTATTCATCGAGCTTCATGCACAAGTCAGTTGTACTGGGAATCTGAACTGCTAGCTTACTACAACAGTTGCTATGAAAGATGGACACTTTTGGCCTTCCACGTCTCCCAGTCGTGCTTGTATCTGCAGTACTTGAAATGCTAAACTTGACTGACTTACTGTAACAGCAGGCCGATTATAGGCGGAGGTGTATGGATGCAGCCAGTCCTTATTTTTTATTTTATTTCCCTGGCTGGCTCTTTCCTACAAGCCATAGTTGGTGAAAACTATGGGCCCTGAGCCAATTCTGGGACAGTGAAATGGAACCGATGAGAGGAGACACCTTTAAAAAGGAAAAGAACTTAAATCATCAGGACACTTGGAAAACATTAAACAGGTAAAAGGATTTGTAAGCCAATAAACACAATGTGATTTTGCTTACAAGAATGGGACGTGAAAGGGGCAAAGATAAAACACCTTTAAAGGAAACACTAAATAAATAATGATGTGCATTTTAATGGCAGAAAAATGTAAACATGGCCCTTTAATGTGGGGGTGTACATTAAGAGGCATTCACTTTCGCTTGCTTTTTGTGTCGGTTGTCTGGAAGACACTGGAGGCAGACATGAGGTTTTCGATGTATTGGCCAAGTACTTGATTTTCCGACTTGAGCTTCAGGTTTTCTTCTTTTACTGCATCTACTCGTGCAGACAAATCTTTATTTCAAAGAAAAAACAAAAAACACAACAAATTAACTTTACAAAGTGCTTTTCTGAAGTACCTCTTAATCCAATCACTGTATCCTGAAAGACACTCTGAGGCACCAGTCGCCCACTTTGTTTAGTCAAAGAGCACCACACATATAGTGTCTCAAACACCAGGTTCCTCTTAAAATTTTAAGAATGTCACCAAGGGCTTCTAAGGTATTCTGCAATTCACAGTTCACAGTGTACAGTTGGGGGACCCAAAAATAATGAGAATGTTTTTCTGGAGGTTGGAGGGGTGTTTGTTCTGACGTTTGCTGGCTAGGTGCGTGTACTAGACTGCCCTCTGCATCATTTGACCATGTGGCATCCTTGGGTAAAGGTCTGTGAGATCAGCGTAATTTGTTTTCTTGAGCCTCTGTTACCGAATTCGGTGATTTTGTGATTGCAGACTTGAAAGATTAATGTGTTTGCATCAAGTTCTGTTTCCTTTTGGGGAAAATGGCAGCAGAAGCTGTCACGATGCTTTGAGAGACTTTCAAGAAGAAGAAGCGTTGAGCCAAGCAAGGGTTTTTTACCTTAAAGTGCTCAAGTGATTGCGTGACATAGTGAGGAGAAAACAACCCAAACTGCGGCTTCTCCATCACGACAACGCTCCCCCCACACAGCATTGAGTGTGCGTCTGTTTCTCATGAAAAACGGGATGCCAATGGTTTTCTACCCCATGTGATTTTTTTCTTATTTCACAGAATGAAGAGGGCCCTTAAAGAAAAGTGTTTTCAAGATGTAGAGGAGGTCAAGAAGCAAACAACAAAGGCATGGAAGGCAATCACTTTGCAAGAGTTTCAGAACAGTTTTGAACAATGGAAAAAAGTGGCGGGACAAGTGTATTGCATCTCAGGGAGATTATTTTGAGGGTGATTAAGTTTTGGAAATGTTCAGAGAAATACACGATTTTTGTTTTAAAAATTCTCGTTATTTTTGCATCCCCCCTCGTACTATTACAAATAGATCAGGAACCGGTCTGTAAGCAGTGCCACAAAAAAGACCATAAAAGGAACAAAAATATGGCTAAGAGCAGCAAAACCAGGCAGAAACATCTAAGTAGGCGCTTGCTGCTCTTCTTGCTATTTACCTGATAAAAAAGGTTGAACTGAATGCAAGAAATGTATTTTCAATTAATGGAAGCTTGTGTCTGCTACAGCTTAAAGAAGGCCTTCATGAAAGGTCAAAATGCACCCTGGGGTGTTGCATGTAGCTGCCCCCCATTCTAATTAGACAGTTTCTTTTGTTCATTTACAAGCTGACATCACTACTCCGTTTACCACAAAACACCAAACACGATTAGTGCACTGCTGACAGTTTTGTGGAGATACAGGGGCAGCAATTCTGGACCGACTATGAGCACCATACTAATGGACTAATTCATACTAAAGGAACACAGCAGCAACATGTCAAGTCCACGTCAGCTAGTGTAGCTGTGAATGACACATTTCTGTCTTGCTGTGTACAAAGCTTTTGCGATTAGCCACCAAAATGAAACTTCTGTGCTGGTGTTTTCTGGACAGTCCAAATCAAACGCAGGTCAAGTCAATGTTGTTTCTTGTAGATGCTGCTTTTTCAGGTTACTTCTTACTATGGCATTGTGTCTTCGATACAACCCACGAGTCTCACGGTGTTCTGCTCTATAGCCTCATTTCTAATTTTCACATTAGGTAAAGCCAGTTTCACTTTCTATTTTGCTTCTATTTTACTGTGTTTAAAGCATCAGTAATGATGCCACTGAAAATTCCCATCCATCTTAAATTGATTTATGCATTAAAATAGTTCTCACAGAAATTAACAAATCAAAACAAAAAACATTAGTCATGCATGTATGCAATTTCTAACCAATTACTGGAAACTTATTCTAGGAGAAAACTAGTTATAAAACATAATGATCGAGACTACAGAACACATGGATGTATGCTATGAATATGATATTCAGTATAGAACAGGTTTTCTAAAACTTGACACTATTTATGGAAAAAGGTGTACTTTTATAGCTGCAGAAAAGAATGAAATGTACATTACATTATCAGAGACAAATTTAAAGGACTGCTCTGTTTAGTGTGAAATGAACTGGGGTTAAAGCTGCTTCTGAACTGAAGGTCAACCCCTGTCCATTACAGGAAAGAGTGAAATTCTGGTCATAAATATTTCTACATGACATTTAACAAATAAAATCAAATAACTCACTCTAGACACCTTCTAGTGAGGTTTAGAAAACATTTCACCCTTCTACTTTTGATGTCAACTTTTGTCAACACCAACCTCCTATCCTACGCTTTACATTGACTTTTCTCAATAAGAATCTGGAAAGATTAATGTGTGCTGTACGTTATTCTAAATGGTCATCATCACATATTGCACATAAGTGTCTAATTTCCATCAAAATCAGCACGCAAAACAATAGCCTGTTAGACCAAAACATATCAGCAAATAATGACATGGCTTAAATCCTAAATGCAGTTCCTAATCTCCTGTGCTAGAAATGGCCAGGCATTCATAATGTAAGGCATATTCTTAGATAAGCAACTTTGCACACATTTAAGTTTGAAAATCATTTGCATTTCTGGAGTGGCATTCTGGTTCTGACTGCAGTGCTCTGATGATTACTTACTGTGGCAGTTGATGGTGTTTGTGTAAAGCGCAGAGTACGAGAAGCACCTGGGCCATTAATGGTTAGGGTCGGAGGGAAAACAGGGAAAGTCTTCTTGCATACTGAGAAGGGCTTTAGTTGTCCAATGAATAAGAGATTCATGAATAAGATTATACTCCACCACTTGGGAGATAAAAATGTGGCAGTGAAGAGAAATGCTACAAAAATCCAGTGAATCCTTGCCATACCGAAACAAAGTGCATGTCCTTTAATATGGCAACTGAGGAATGCATGAAGATGACTAGCATGATGGTATGACCAAAATCCAAACCCTCTCTCAGAATGTGAGCATTAATTGTTAAGGGACAAAAATTAACTGCTTTATACCATGCACTGTTTGAAGACACTAAAAAGTTAAATAATGCCTACACCAGTTCAGTTTGTGCTGGTTTACCTCAAGAAATTCAAGTTAAACAAAAAATGCAAATGATTCTAACCTTCCAAGGTATGTTGGAGTTCCAGTACTTGGTTGATGAGTCGTGTTTTCTCTTCCATCTCCACTTGGTTTTCTGCATCACCTACCATTAAAAAAAACAAGTTTGAATATATTGGCTAAAGACCTACAAATCATTCCTCAGAAAAACAAAGACATAGCCAGCACAGCAAAAGTCACACTGTTGTTGTTACTCCACTTGGTGTTTTTTTTCTGTACATTTCTGCATCACCTATCAAACATGTCGGGCCTCCTCGACGCCCTGGAGCGCCAGTTGGCGGTCCTCCGACTTGGGGGTCAGAAAAGCCTGCTCGCGGGAACCGCAGGGACGGGCGGCCACCCCGAGCCCCTGTGCAGAAGCGCCAGCCAGAGCCAAGAGAGGCCGGGTCCGCCCGCTGTTTCAAGTGTGGCGAGACCGCCACCTGCTGCCAAACTGCCCCATCACATCGCCCGAGCCTATGGACTGCAGCTGGACATCACGGAGAGGTATTGTACCCGCCGCATCCCTTGGCGAGTCCGAATAAATGGGCACGCCGTGGTGGCTTTGTTTGATTCCGCAGCAACATTACCATTGTTGCTCGCCGCTTGTCTTACCGCAACAGTGGTTAAAGCAACATTTGTTGGTTACCTGTGTACATGGGGGACTAGGTCATATCGCTCCGCCACTGCTATCTTACCTGGAAGGGGAACCAATCCAAATGACGGTCGCTGTGTTACCTGACCCCCTTCCCAGTGATCTGGGACAAGACTGGTCTAAAAGAATCAGCGGTAAGCCATTCGCGCTCCCGGGCCTCGTTGGATCTTGTCATGAGGGGAAAAGGCACCCTCCCGCGCCTCCACGCCGTGCACAAGGGCAGGCCCTATGGGCGCTGGTGTCTCGGGGACCTTTCGTGGCTACGGACCTTGACCCGAAGATTCCATTAAAAAACAAGTTTGAATATATTGGCTAACCCGGTAGACCTACAAATCATTCCTCAGAAAAACAAAGACATAGCCAGCACAGCAAAAGTCACACTGTTGTTGTTACGCAAGTAGAAGCTGAATGTCATTGCGCAACCCTGACATGATTTCATTTTGACAAAACTTAAAAAGCCTGGCAAAGGAGTAAACAACACTTACTATGCAGATGTGTTAAAAAAGAATTTTTGTTCTAAAAGGGGAGGCACTATATTGTTTCTAGATATACAATAATATAAACATACAGTATGTATATGTGTGTGTGTTTGTGTACATGTGTATATATATATATATATATATATATATATATATATATATATATATATATATATATATGTTTTTTTCCCCTATGAATATATATAAATTCATTACTTCAATCTGAGGAATGTTTAAAAGTTTCTGAAAAATATTTCTAGAACTATTCAAGTATTATTTTCCTGGAAAACATTTAATGAAAATTCACGATTGCACAACTGCTCAAATTCCAATTTCACTAACACTCAACACTGTGCTGCAGCATCCAAAACAAACAAATAAAACATCCCTGAGATGGAGAAATGATTTCTGTACATGAATGTGAACAAACATAAGTTTTACTCATTTGTTAATGTATGTAATATTTCAGTGATAATGCTAAAACAATATCATGAAAAACTAATACATATAAGCTTTAAACAAATCTATGGAAATATGCATATTGTGTGTCAGTAATTCTACTAATACAATGGTCAGTTTTAAAAGTACTTGATCAATTCTGATTACTATTATTGATAAAACAAATTTAAAAGTAACTTAGACATCTGAGTTCATAGCCACAGTTTCAAGTCAGGTTAAGGAGCATGCACTGGTAAAGCACGTTGCCGCACCCACCACACAACAAAACAGCTGGGGATCCTGTTTGGCAACTCCACAGGCAGACATGTGGTCCAGTCCCATCTTCTGGAAATGACCATCTGTCTGTCGCAACCAGGTGTTATGTGGGCATCCGTTTGGCCTGGTCCAACAATGAGGATCCTGCGAGCAAGATTACCCTCGGGGAATCACGCCACATGGCCCTAAGTGCCGTAACTGATGCTCCCTCACAATGCAAGTAATGTGACTCATTTGGGATTCTGTGAGCAACCACTCATTCAACATAAAGTCAAACAAGCGGTAGCCCAAGGATTCTGCAAAGAGACACAGTACCGAAGGAGCCCAGTCTTCGTCTCAGGTCATTGGATAACGTTCATGTCTCGCAATCATATAGCAAAGCAGAAAGCACCAGGACTCTTCGTCCTTTTTGCAAAGATATCAGGATTGCCATACACTCCTTTCCAGAGACCTCATGACCCCTCCATGCTCTCCCAATCCGTCTACTCACATCATAGAAAAAGTCACCAGGGATATGAATGTCGCTGCCAAGGTAAACAAACCTATCGACGAGGTCAACGTTCTCTCTGCTAACAGACACACTGCTGATGGCTGTCACCAAGAGGTCATTAACACTAGAATTCCTGTAAAACTTGTAATCCCAGCCCACCTTAAATCCCTTTGCACCTCTCTATCAGTGTCTTTTGTTTTGTAAATGACTTCCCATCCCCCACCTTGACGGAGCACAACTCGGGCAAAAAGTTCTCCCAGCTCAACCCAAGGCTCCTCATCTGTGTGTGAGGTTCCTGGAGTTGTATAAGGTAAATAATACTGTATATTGTTATTTCAAATACATTCATTTCATGTGTATTCCGTGTCTACAAAGATCTGGGTAAGTGTAGGATGAAAGGATATGCGAGGCAAAAAATGTTGAACACATACCTACAGCAGAAACGTTTTCCATGTTATACTAATAATGATGTGAAGTGTATAATGTGTCAAGATGTTAGACCTAATATCAAATAAATGTGTGCTTTTACTCAAGAATATAACCAAAGAGAAAAAAAAGCATTTGATTTAAATGTTGCTGGCAATGAGTTAAAAACTCAATCTCAAATGTCAATCAACGGGGAGTTTAAATGTGTTCTTGAATAGTGTAGAGGTAAGAACCGCTGCCTTATAATCCAAAAGGTCCTGTGTTCGAGACCTGGGGCCTCATGTATAAATGGTGCGTATGCACAAAAATGTTGCGTACTCCCATTTCCAAGCTCAATTGAAAACGCTATGCCATGGAGTACAGGCAAGGTCAAAAGGAAAAAACATGTTCAAATGGCATAGCGTTTTCAAATAGTGACATTTTCATGTATGAATGTGTGTGTGTGTGTGTGTGTGTGAGGGAGGGAGGGAGGCACTGAGGCAGCTGAAATGTACGTATTTCAAATAAAGATATATTATTGTCCTTTACAATTCTAGAAACCTAACTCCCAGATAAACTAGACTTCATCTGTAAGTATTTTGTGTCCAGCTTCAGCTGCCTAAGTGGGGGATGGGATAGCAGGCTGCCTGCCCACGACTGATTGGCGCCATCGGTGCAAAATTAACACAGTGATGAGGAGGTGTGAGTAAAATTAAGGTGGCCCAGCATTACAAATATTTTTGAAGGCTTCAGGGATTCTAGTGTTAAACAGCTGCTCAATGTAGCAAGCCCAGCAGGTCACAACTGGTAAAAGTTACTATTTCCAAAAGGAGTCTGAAAGTGCTAATTGGTTTTCATCCTCATTATGACAGAAAATTAAAACCTGAAGAAATGTAATCATTTGCCTAACATTTCTAAAGTTTTGTGAACCTTTTTTTAACACTGAATTAAAAGACATATTGAGTAAGGAGCGACACTCTTTTTACCTGCTACATTGTTTCTCAACTTACCATCCATGTCTGAGTTCATGGTGAAGTACACGTTTTCCTCTTTAGAATGCAGGGCTGCAGATCTGCTGTCTCCTGAAAACAAAACAATATGCATGATTACATAAATACAAAATATCACCTTTCTAATAAAGCACTTGGGAATTAAAAACACCTACTATTAAAGCAACTAGATTAAAGAAAAGTATTTTCAGGTAGCAATTCTAATGCCATCTATTTGTAATCATAACAAATCACCATCATTCATTTTCTAACCTGTATATCACGGTAGCACTGGGGGGAAAAAGTGGGCCCTTGTCCTTAGCAGGATGCTAGGACATGGCAGAAAAATCAGAAACAGGTGAAAAATAAAAAAAGAGAGAGAGACAGAGTTATGTGCCTGGCACCCTGTGTTTAAAATGATACAGAGGTACATTATTGTAAAAATGGAATGAAGTGTTAGTCTGCACTCCCAATACAACAAAAATACTCCGCACACTACAAAACTGTTCAAACTCAGTTCTGATTTTTGTGATTTTCCAGAAACAGCCACATATTTATTCAAAGTAGTTTTTAGTGTGCTGTCAAGCAATACCTTAATTAATGGTAACATACAGAATTAACTTTATGAAATGTAAAGGTTTAAACATCATCAATGCAATAAATTTGAATATGACAATCTTTTGCTATTGTGATGTGCAATATTTGGAATTGTGTGCTGTTGTGAAATCACAAGAGGCATTAATAGTTTAGGCTATAATGAAAATACTGAACATTAATATTTTTGTGTCTGTTCCTATTATAGTATGGTTCTCTGCAATATCAATAAATATTATTCATTTTACAGTCTTGTTTTAAGTTTTCCAAATGCCATTAAAAAACAGCTACAGTTACGTTGATCCAATGTACAATCCAGAAAAATATTCAACAGGATAGGTTAGGAATGGGGGTGGTAAATCAACTGATCTGGTATACTGAATGAAATTCTTCTAGCAATATGGACTTTGGGGTGGAAAAAACATTTCTACCTTTAAGCTAAATACTAGTGCGGCTTTATAGTGTTCAAAAGTAAAACATGTTCTAGCACAAAATGTGCAAATCTGTGCATGCCAAAAAAGGAAAATATGTTTTAACTTTGGCTCATTAGTGTCTCAAAGGTGATGTGTTTGTGTTTAAACTTTTATGTGAAATAAGTAAAGAATATTACCCAGCCTGATGTGCACTTCAGTCTGATTGTAGAGTTGACGGCTGGCTCTAGCCTCCAGCATCTCTACATTGAATCAGGCAGATATGACGATGTACTCATGTTTAAAGGTGACGATTTAAAAACAGGCATGGAGGGCAAGAAAACAGTGCATCTTGTGGTGTTTTTGATTGGCAGTAGTTTGAGTGAGAATAAAAAACTGAACTTGTATCGGTTCATGCCTGAAACTTAAATTACCTGTGATTCAGTTCACTGAAGATGCAGCCCATTAACAAGCATTTTGATGGATAACAGCCACACCAGTGTGCACAATTAATCTTTAATACGTGTGTTATCTGTTAAGATTATAAACTGCGTATGTTTCATTTTAAGACGTATAATACAGATACATTTTACTGGTTTCTAGCAAAACCGTCACAATTTTTTAATTATACTGTGATGTAGATTTTTGCCCATACCGCCCACTAATCATAAATGTAATACACATGATTGCATCTACAAAAGCCAAAAATGGCTCCAACTTTTTTTTTTTATATATAATTTTAATGCATTTTCTATTCTACACTTTACATTACCTAAATGATAAAGTAACTGTCATACAATCAAAAATAATAGCCGGCAATAAAAATAATAAAAGTGGAATAAAAGAAGCCTAACCAAATGGCACAATCCCAAAATGCAGGCCACAAAATTGGTTGCAATCCTGTTGTACAAGACTAAAAGATTCCTTACTGAACCCAATACTAATGATCAAAAGGCTGATACATTTTTTTCAAACTGTCCAACTTTAATCCTACAATGGAGCCTGCCTTCTTAACAAGTTTGTCCAGGCGTGAGGCGTCTTTCATCTTTATGCTACCACCCCAGCACACCACCGCGTAGAAGAGGGCACTCGCCACAACCGTCTGGTAGAACATCTGCAGCATCTTACTGCAGATGTTGAAGGATGCCAACCTTCTCAGAAAGTATAGTCTGCTCAATGTGGCAGAACATGAGTTTAGCGCAATATCTTACCTTGTTGTGTTCCTTCTACTTCTCTTATTATAATACTATTTAAAGTTCTTCTTAATCTAGATAGTGAAGCCTTAGCAGTAGTATCAGAAATCTAACAAATGTCATCATTTATGGCACGGGTGTCAAACTCCAGGCCTGGAGGGCCACAATGGCTGCAGGTTTTCATTTTAACCCTTTTCCTAATCAGTGACCTGTTTTCATTGTTAATGAACACCTTTTCCCTTCATTTGAATAGCCCAATTTTTAAGAATTTAGTGCTCTGAATTAATTCTTTCCTTCATTAAATGACAGCCAAACAGAAATGGGATGTGAAACAAGCCAACAGATGACCAGCTAAATTGGGGCTTCAAATGCCAACCAATTTCACTCCAACCACTTTCTTAATGAGAAGCCAATTCTTGCTGTTAATTAAACTCGTTATTTAATTCCATGGCTTGTTGCTGCTCTCATTCTGACACAACAGACATTTCCATAACTGTTGACAATGTTCTTAGAAAAAACAGAAAATCAAAATGTTTTGGTGACCTGAGAGATCAACCTTACTGAGACCTTCACCTTTCTTTATTTTCAGATATTGTGTGATGGGCACAGGTCACGTGGTGGCTTGTTTTGTGTCTCATTATTGTTTGGCTGCTAATTAAGGAAAAAGAAACAACTACAGGGCCTGCGTCAAGTTAATTAAAATTAAGGCAAAACAACTTAATTAGCAGCAAAAACAGGTTACTAATTAAGAAAAGGGTTAGAATGAAAACCTGCACCCATGGTGGCCCTCCAGGCAATGAGTTTGACAACCCTGAATTGTATGGCAATATCATGACATTATTCGATCTCAAACGTGAACACTCACTCCTAGCAGGGGGTAAGAGGAGGATGCTTTGCAATTTTTATAAAATGACCAGGCCCGGGTCCTCCAGGGTTAACTGATTTATTTTAGAGTCCCGAGACACACAGTCACACCCACAGAGGGTCACCACTTCTGTTCGTAGGATGCCTAAAAACCCGGAAATCTGTTGACATCCTGAAGTTAACATTTTGACAGCTTCGCAGAAAGCCAATACAATAATACATATCCATACACCAATTTTCTATTTAAAAAAAAAGTTGTTTTTGTATACTTAGATACAGTCAGTTAAGTTACGGAAAAAAACAATGTGATATTAGCGTCGGCTAAGAGTCAGATTAATTGATTTTCTGGACCAAATACATGCAGACAGTGCAGACCTCTAGGATGGAACCGGTCCATTAGAAAAAAATGACGGCATTAAACAGTGAACTATATATAAACTGTGAGAACTGGCACACGTTGAAAATAGCATGGCACTGGTTCGCCCTATGACGATCACAACAAGGCTGTGTCATAATAGAGACCCTACAGATTCGAGAAGCCCCCGTGGAAATCAGGACTCGAGTTTAAACGGCTGGTGGGAATTTCGCACTCGAAGTCCCCAAATCGAGACCACTGTGCCTCTTCGGACGAGGGGTGGGCGTGATACGGACGCGAAGATAAGCAGTCTATTTGACAGAAAACAGTGCAATCGAGCACCTCAAAGTCTACCGAGTCTGAAGGCGCTGCCATGGCCAGCCGCGATGATGCTTTACTACCGATGTTTTTACATGGCCGCCTCTGCTGGATTTGCAAGCCCTGGTGAAAGGCTCTGGTGCAACTCTCCGGCCTAGCCGTGTATCCTAGGAGTTGACCATCAAGTCTCTTTGTTCTTTCTGTCCGGTTGAGCCCGTGGAGTAGCCGTAATTCCGCGCTGAGGACTGGGGGTTAGTGCTTAAAGCGTCCCAGCCGGCGAAGAGGCCTACCCGCCTCGGTTAAAATTAACACATATACACAAAACTCAAAGCACGGACACCCGCCCACGGCTTTCAGAAACTCGCTTACCCTTCACAGGTGGAGAAAGATTTGAAGTCCTTCCTGGACGATTACAACAAGCTGCCCGAGGAACGCGGTGGTTCTGCAGTAAGCAGGCGGAGTGTCCAACGCAAAACAAGGCAACGGCGCGACCAGCAGGGGGCGTCGGGGAGCAGCAGCAGCCGAGAGAGAGAGAGAGAAAGGAAGGCGGGCGGACTGATCGATCAGCAGCGGCCTTGACGAGCGCCGAGGAGGAAGGATGACGATGAGCACGTCTAAAAACGGGTCTGTAATATAAAATCAGGTCCATTAAGCTTAAAAAAAGATTCAATAACATTCTAATGCATATATCCACTAAAGAATAGAAAAAAATGGTTTCATATAAAAATGCAAAAGTAGTAAGGAGTTAAAAAAAATTTTTTTTTTTACTTTTAAGTGTTATCTCACCCAACCCTCTGGTAGATGCTTCAATAACTCATTCAGTGATTTTAAGTTGCCATGTATTTCATTTACTACCCTGCCAACAGCGGGTACTAAAATTGTAATCCAGCATACCCTTGGACACATTCATATACGCATAAGGCCTTTTTAATAGTGATGGCAGACATGGAGCGTTCGAGAGATCGAATCGACTGAAACGATTGATTTACAAAAAGATACGTTCGAAACAGCACATCACAGTGACACCTAGTGAAAGAAACTTATCAATAAATGTTACCTTGAAACCAAAACATTCTCTTGATCTGTTTGCTGTCCTTTGATGTACTAGTCCAATATTTGTCTACATTCATATCTATATGAATATACTGTACCTACATCAGTTGTACATAAACGTGAAGCATGTACTTTGTATCTCTGAACATTCCACACTTTTCAGGCTCAGAGTACAAATGATTAGACCTAACGAGAACAACGTTTGACGTTAAAGGAGGTGCCCGCCAATGATATTATTGTGGCTTAAGCTCAGTGTTGGGCTTCTCAATGTCTCCTCCTGCTCTTAACTGCAAATGTCAACTTTCTTTCAGAAACCTTAAAATTGTAAGTCTATTCTTGCTAGACCCTTACCTGCTGGAGAAGATGGCCTGTGTGTAGTTCGGGACCGAAGGTGTTAGAAGAGAGGCAGATGTAGAAAAATAGGTAGATACAATTCCAAAAGTAAAGAAAATGAATAGACTCATCTCCTCCAGTGGTTATACTCCTACACTCCCATCTGTCTGCAGCTGCACGGTTCCTCAGAATGACATTTTAAATTACCTGCCAGCATCACAGATCATCACGGGCAAGGTCCACACATGACTCTACCAATGGAGTGACAGAAAATGAAGAAAGAAACTGACAGTAAGTCCTAAACCTGTTTTACACCCTTTGTTCACAGTGCTAGTCTCTTACTTGTTGAAAAGCTTTTAACCACGTTTCTTCACTACTGTGCTGACATTCCGGTGAGGCACTAAATCTTCACAGATCCATTTCTGTTCTTGTTCAGTCTTCATCCATTTCATTCATCTAGATAGTCATGTTGACCACTATACCTCAGCCCTTCATCCAGCACTAAATAAAACAGCTCCTTTAAAACACAGGCTTCATTTAAGCATTCTGCTCCATGGTATAATTCAGCATTACGGTCTATGAAGCAGCTGGCTGACACCTTGAGATAATATCTCATAAGACTGGCCTCACTGTGCATGTCCAGCTCTTCTCCGACCATCAAAGGGCTTACAGATATGCACTAACTGCAGCCAAGAATGCACACGATGGCAGAATAATAGAGAATGGCCACTAGAGCCGCAGTGCTTTGTTCTCTGTAGTTTATTATCTACTTCAGCCTTCATCTGACCCAATCAACTCTTTCCCTGAACACAGTGAAAAATCCCTTCACTTTTTTCAGTGATAAAATTTTAAAACCTGAATAAATCAATCAAATCAATCCTCAATTTAGGTATTTCCCTGTCTTCCCTTTCCATCCAGCTAATTTTCCAAAATGTCACTAGTTTCATGCCCATTTATTAGTGGCCTGCTCTGCAAGATGAGGCCTTCTACTTGTGTACTGGATGCCATTCCCACCACACTTCTCAAATCCTTCCTTAATTCCATAATCCTGACTTTTACAAAAATAATACATACATCCCTCAATGCTGGCTGTGTCAGCTACTTTGACATTATTGCTTCTGTAACCCCAGTGTTAAAAGAGTCTAGTCTTGATGCAATATTTGGCCTGTCTCTCACTTACCCTTTTTGTCTAAAGCTCTTGAGTGTGGTTTGGCCTCCCAACTCACCAGTTCCTTAACTTGTAAATAAGCTGAAGGACCCCCTTCAGTCTGGTTTCAGAGCACAGTACAGATGTGAAACTGCTCTGCTTCATGTTCCTAATGATTTGCATATTGCAGAAGATTCTGGGCAGACCAATATGTTAATTCTGTTAAACATTAGTACAACATTTAATACTGCCTAGGAAGGAAAACATTCAGGGTATCTCTGGCACTGCCCTCCAGTGGTTTACGTCCTATCTGACTGATAGGTAAGAGTTTATTAGTCTTGGCCACATCAGGTCCAGCTTAGCGCCAATCACACAAGGAGTCCCTGAGGGCTCTGTCTTCAGCCCTCTGCTCTTCTGTATCTGCATGCCTCCCCTTGGCCATATTATTCATCGCTCTTGACAGGGTTATCATTTTTATGCAAATAATGCTCAGATCTATTTCAGCGTTAAAAGTGGAAGTTCATTACAGCTTTCTTGGCTCACAATTTGCCTCAATGAATGTAAAATCTGAATGGAATATAAGTCTTTAAAAGTAAAGTATAACAAAACTAAAGTTATGCTAATTGACACAGGAGCTCAGATTAAGAAAATTGGTGATGATGCCATCAGACCTTCCTTGTCCACTGGGAATCTTGGCATCATTTTTACATCCTCCCTTTTTTATTCTGCCCACATAAACCACATTAAGAAACTCTTTTACTTCCACCTCTGCAACATATCCTGTGTTTACTCATTCATCTCCTTTTCCAATGTTGAGAAGTTTATCCATGCCTTTATCACTTTCCTCATTGACTACTGGAACTCCCTGCTGGCAGTTGATTCACAACTCTCATTACACAGACTTATAACAGCGAACAGTTAACACCCATTCTGTTCTGCCTTCACTAGCTCCATGTATCTTACAGGATAGAGTATAAAATTCGACTAATAACTTATAAAGCCTTCAATAACTTTCATTGGATGTCATCAGTAACTTCCTCCATCACTGTACCCACTAACGTCGTCTGATTCTGCACACCTATTCATCCCACAAACATGATCATTAAGTTCACGGAAGACACAACAGTCATGGGTCTCCTCTCAGATTTCATTTTGTTCGAGAAGGTGTTTAACTTACCATAACTTTCTGACCCTTTTTCAGTTTACCCTCACTGTGCGGTATTTTGTGTTTTTATTCTTATTTATTTTTTATTCTACTGTATTTCAATGTCTTATATATCCTGCTGGTCAGCACGGTGGCGCAGTGCTAGCACTGCTGCCTCGCAGTTAGGAGATGCGGGTTCGCTTCCCGGGTCCTCCCCTGTGTGGAGTTTGCATGTTCTCCCCGTGTCTGCGTGGGTTTCCTCCCACAGTCCAAAGACATGCAGGTTAGGTGCATTGGCGATTCTACATTGACCCTAGTGTGTGTGCACGCCCTTAGGTGGGCTGGCACCCTGCCCAGGGTTTGTTTCCTGCCTTGTGCCCTGTGTTGGCTGGGATTGGCTCTAGCAGACCCCCGTGACCCTGTAGTTAGGATATAGCGAGTTGGATAATGGATGGATGGATATATCCTGCGTTCATCTTTATTCAGTGTTTTATGCAGGTATTATTTGTATCCAATGTTATATATGGCCTGTTTTTCCTTCTGAGTTTATGTGAAGCCCTGTGAGCATAGGACAGGCACTATATAAATAAAATGTATTATTAATATTATAAGCAGAATTTAGGGTGATGAATGTGTTAATCAGGTCTTTATCCATGAACCACACTTTAACAAAACTCTTGTGCGTTTTTTGAGATTCCGCTTGTTCTAACCTGAGCTGCGTTCAAATTAAAGTGTTTTTTTGGATGTGGCTGAACACTATTAATCTGGATCTTTTGTCATCGCAGCATTTTGATGATCTTGGATACGTGGGCCAAATTCTTAGGCATTTGTCTTATTTGCGTGGCAGGGCACTCTTTACACAGTATAGTGTAAACGACATTCCTGGTTTCTGTTGGCAATTGTTCATCCAGTATGCACAAGAAAATGATTTGTAGTATCTATCTATCTATCTATCTATCTATCTATCTATCTATCTATCTATCTATCTATCTATCTATCTATCTATCTATCTATCTAATGGTTGTATTGGTCAAACTCATTAGTATAATAAAGGTCCATAAATAATTTTGAGGGTATATACCATTTATAGGATGTGACCCATGGACAGCTCCAGCATGACATTGTGTTGTGCTAGCAGTTTCACAAGGGCCTGTATGCTACGAATGTCTCCATGTTGTTGTATTTTTACAAAATGTGTGCACTTAACTTGGTTGTCCTCAACAAGTTCATGGTACTCCTTTATAGCTAAGATGACCAGATTTTCATTGTTTCAAAATGGGACACAACTCGTTACTCCAGCAAGTTTTGCTAGATAGTTTAAATCAAAGTCTCAGGGATCTGGGTGGTCTTTTAACGCTTCAGCTGATGAAAAAGAGTGCAAATGGAACATTATGTAAAATTCTAGGACGTGATGCATGAAACACGACACGATGCTTAAAAACGAGACAGTCCCAGAAGAAAAATGACATCTATCAGCCTACTCACAGCTGACTGTGGTCTTTTCGAACCTCCGTCCGTGTTTTTAATTTTACCTACCCAGAGTGCTATTCCAAAATCAAGATCAGTAAATTGTGCCAAGATTCAAATGGAAACCAACAGTATATTATAGATCAGGCAGGCTCAGAGTCAAAAAACAGAAACTAGTTTTTACACGTAAGCAGACTGCAGTTTCAATGTGGCTCTGTACAAGGCATTGAGGAAAGACTTTGTAAAAATCTATGCTTTACAAAGACTTTTATGTTGTTTCAAATTGGGTTAGGTAAGGCAACAGGGAATTAACAGCCCAAAGAAGTGAAATTTAATTTTTTTACTTTTCAAATTTGTAACTTTTAAACTATTTACTGTTATTTTATAGTTAAAATATTCTGATTTCAGCTTTCACTTAAAAAGGAGACTGGAACATTTGGAAACAGCTGGTGACATAATGGAGACCCATTCTGCACAGTCATGTGACTTCTTCCTTTTGATATGGACTCGGGAGCAGTGTTCGTAAACCGAAATATTGCAAAGGTTTCAGAATTTTTCAAATTGCTCTTTTGAGAAATTTTTATAGTTTTTTGTAGTTGAGAGTTCACCAAACTGGTACGTCTTTGCCGTGCAAAAGGAAACCAACTTGCGTAGAGGTGAAACATGCCAACCCCTCAAATCCAGTGATTAGGGTGAGATTTCAGTTATGAAGCATTAACACTAGCCATTGTGCTACCCTTGATGTATTTATTTGTTTGTTTATTTATGTATGTATTTATTTGTGATTTTTTGGTAGAGCAGTAGGGAGGTACAGTGCATAGTGATCCATATTCTGTTATAGCCTGGACTTCATCCTGTATGCAGTTAGCATGTGTTTCCTCCAACAGTCCAAAAATGATTGGTTAAGTTAATAAACTCTCCAACATAGCTAGCTGGAAGGGAGTGTGACCTGGCATCACATCCAGGGCTGGTTACTGCCCCGAAGAAATTGTCGATATTCATGCTGTAGGGAACAGGAACAGTGGATAAAGCAAGTGAAGCATGATCTTTTGATTATGGAGAAGGGCAGGCTTAGAAGATCACAGTAGTTAGTTTGGATGCCCCAAATCAGAATCACTTTATTGCTAGCATGTGAAACATACCAGAATTGATTTTGGATAGGTGGAAAAACATGAAAGACAAGACAATACCAACTTAAGACAACAAAATGTCAACCCACCATTAACCTGACACTGTGTAAACAACTATACAAATACAAGTTTCTTGAATAAAAACATATACAAACTTTGTTAGTATTGTCAAATAAATAGAACAAACTCTACCAAATAATGTAGATATGAAATAGTACAAATTGACCAAGTATGAAGTATTTACGAATAGACAAACAGCACAGTTACCATTTATATGTTGTAAAAACAATTAGGAGTAACCCTAATGTAAGTTTAGTTAGGATTTGAATACTTTGAGGAAAGAAGCGGTGGAGATGGTGTGTAGTTCGGGTTGTGATAGACTGGTGCCTCATCTGTGATGGCGATTTAATGTACAGATGGATGCTGGGGTGGCTGGAGTCCTCTGCAAACCTTCCTGCTCGGTTTTTCACTCTGGCGATGAACAGATCTTTTAATGCTGGGAGACAACAACAGCGAATGATTTTCTCAGCTGAACAAATCACTCGCTGCAATAGAGTCTTAGAAAGGGAGGAGGCAGAAGGAAACCAAATGGTGATGGAGGTGGTCACGATACTCTCAGTGATGGCTGAGCAAAAATTTAACAATATACACTTTGATTAGTCAAGCTTTTGAAGCTGGCAAAGGAAGAATAATCTCTGCCTGGCTTTCTTGATGACGGAGGTGATGTGCTTGTCCCATTTTAATGTACTGTATTAGTGAAAGTAGCCCCCAGGAATTTAAACGACTGAACCATAGACACAGTCTGGCCGTTAATTTGCAGGGATGGACAGTTAGTGACTTGCCAGTGGAAGTCAATCCTTATTTCCACCATCTTAATAGCATTGAGCTCCAAGTTGTTATAAGTACACCATTTTATAAGATGGCTCACCTCTCTTTGATAGGAAGACATGTCATTATTAATAATGAGACCCACTACAGTTGTGTCATCTGCAAACCTCAGGATTTTTACAGATTTTGTAAGCAGTATTATGTAAGCACTGTGATAACTGTTAGGCCTTGGTGGCAGATGTTCTACTTTGTGAGTCAACAGCAGATTTTTCAAGATAATTTGATATCATCCAAAAAAACAGAGTAGTATAGTGATGAATAAAGGAAGGGCTGTTTACTAAAAATTAGCAACTATATTAAAATATACTGTATAAGTTTAAGAATACATGAACTAGATTTAGGAAGAGAATTAGTTATTAGTTTCTGCACTGCCTCATAGCTCTATAGTCCTGGGTTCAAATCCTATTAAGGAAGTTCATGATTTTTTCCTGTGTCTGTTACTTTTGCTTTTGTTTTTGCTTCTTTCAGATCCCTCCTAAATCCCAAATGTGTGTGTGTGTGAATGGAACTGGCGACTCTAAATTGGCTCCATATTAGTGAGTGTGCCCTGTGATAGACTGGTACACAGACTCCATTTGGTGCAGATCAACAACCCTGTCTTTCAGGAAGGGTGACTTGTCTACTTCCCTTTATCTCAAGTACTTCCAAAAACTTTCTCTTCTCATTTCCTAATGTATCTTCTCTGTCTCTTATGATTTTAGCCTTGGCTTCTACCAACACACCTTCAGATCTCCTCATGACTCTAGACTCAGTCTACCTTCTGTTTTCTAAAGACATTAAGACCCCGTCTGGGTTCAGTTCTAGCTAACCTGAGTCCAAGTCAATGTTGGCTCTTCTATGGCTACAAGACCTCCAGAATAGATGTTGCTCTGCTGATTCCTGTTGGACATGTTCCTCTGAGATATTAGTAGCTTTTAAATGAGCAGTTCTGTCTGTAAGCATGTCATCTTGCTGTTCCCTTAAAAAAGCAACACTCTGCTTTAATCTGGGAGCAGGGTGAGGCTCAGTAGCAGTTGGTTGGTAGTATAGTGGCCTCCTGCCAGTCCTCCTTGGCTTTACTCTAGAATGGACAAAATGGTCCTTGATTTCCTGGCTAGGAAAACGATGCTGCCACAAGTTGACTGGGATGTGTTTTGGCCTTTTGACAAACCTCAATAGCCACTCTGTATCTGTAAAAAGGAGGCCAGTCACCCCTTTGAGTATTGAATGTTTTGACCTCTACCATCTTGATAATTAATTTTCTTTTAACCTGGCTTTGCCCATACTTTTCTATAGGGTGGTCCAAATCTAATTACTGTATGCAATTTTCGTTACGCTATAACTTATTAAGTTTATTACATAGAAAATCACCCGAAAAGTTCTGGACCATTAAGAAGTGTGTGAACTGACGACATGAAGAACCGTCTTCGCGCCAAACTGGAATCATCCCTGCATAAATCAAAGTCATCCAGACGATCTGGATCTGCATAATTAGATCTGGACCACCCTGTAGAACATGATGTAAGACTTCTACTTAGCAGTTATTGTCTACTCACACTTCACATAATATGACACATTTCTCTGCATAGTACTCTTGGTGTCCATTTTGAGACACTCACATGGGAGTTTAACCTGCAATTGGTTTGAATGAAAGATTACAGTGCCTAACTCTAATAAACACACACCCCTTAGATTTAAAATTACTATTACTATTCCTGCGCACACTTTTAATGTTGTCAGCCCAATCTAAAACATAAATTAGATAGAATTTCAATTCTTATTAGACATGTTATTCTTACAACATGTCACAATCTAAATAAAACCAAAGAAAACAAACAGATCACAAATTAATAATGCACTTTCTGTCATTTAAACAAATGAGAGGCCTCTGTTACCTTGATTCTGAATATGTATGTTTTATTAAACATAAAGCAAAGCCAAGCAAAATGAGTTGCCTCGAAAGCTTGCATATTGTAATCTTTTTAGTTAGCCAATAAAAGGTTTAATTTTGCTTGCCTTTTCCCTACATTCATAATGGCTAACACGGTACAACACCCTAGTACTATTAAACATAAAGGAAACCAAACTGAGTAACATTTCTGTAAACGGTATAGAACCACTTCATATCATGATTATAAGTTATCAGGCATGCAGAATAGAAATAGAGAAAAATTAAATTATGATTTCAAGACTTGTAATTACCAGCTGTGGTCTATGGCCGGCTTGTCATCCCGGCCAATACCCCCAGGCCACCAGATGGAGCCCTCCCTGCAGCATGGAGGTGCCCCGAAGACCAGCAGGGAATCCTGGACAATGGAATTTTCATCCACAGCCCTGCTGGATACCACAGGGGCCACAAGAGGGAGCTGCAGGGAGGAGCAACGAGTCATATGTGCCCTATAACCCAGAAGTGTGTCATAGGCAGAGCGACGGCAGAAGTGACGTACTTCCGAGGTGAAGAAAAGGACTTTTGATCTGACCCGGAAGTGATAGAAGATCACATGGACTGGGGATTGGAACGCTTCCGGTGTCAGGGACTATAAAAGGATTGTGGGAGCTCCCAGACGGCAAGCTGAGCTGGGTGGTAGGAGGGCAACGCGTCTGGGAGTGGTGGAGTATTATTGTTTATTGTATTGGAGTATTTAATGAGCATTGTGGAGGAGAGGGTGCTTTGTGCACTGTGCAGTTTTAATAAAGTCAACTTTTGGACTTTTACTTGGTGTCTGGCATATTGGACAAGGGTTCAAGGGAGTGATACTGTCCCCTATCTGTCACACAGCTTAAACCTTAATAACTGCAACTTGAGAGAGTGTTTCTCTCAATGTATCTCAGCTGTAGTGTTGAATGTAAAAAGAATGAGGTGTCTAATATGATTAATAATTGAAAATGGGAGGTCTTAACTTAAGAGCTGATTTTCTGTTCATTTCCTAGCCTTCTGGTCCGGTCTGGTTCAGCCTTGTAGGGTGCTGGTATCTATCTCGGCAGCACCGAGTAGAAGAGGACAACCAACCCTCGACATGCTGCTCATAGGGTCCTCTTATATACACATCAACACTCCTTCAAATGGGCCAATTCAAGCTAATAACTTACCCAGTATTTGTTATTCATGTGCATAGTAATTCTCAGGTTTAAAATGTGTTTTTTTATTTTGCATGTTTGCTTGCAGTTTGACATATAGGAAGTAAGCAGAGATGTTGTGTGGTTTTAGATCAACAGGCCATGTTAGTTGAACTTCATAGATGTGTTATTATATAGAAAAAAAGACAAAATAGCAGGTGTTTTGTGTGTGTCTACTTGTCCTGCAAAATGTTGAAAGAATACCATCATTCCTCTAAGTATAAACCATGGCCCAGTCTTTAACACTATGAACACTTCTGGTGTGGTGCTAATGTCTGCACAGTTGACAAGATACTCTGCTGAGGATTTATATTTGGAATTTGCCATAATTTATATTATTAAAAACAACAAATCTGTTTCATAAATCAAGTAATTAAATGGATGTACTTGAGTATATCTGTATTTCTGTGTCATAATACTTCTTTTTGCTTTAATATTTTCTAATAAATATGGTCATGTTTGGTTTCTGATATTGCTTCTGCACCTTGTAACTCCCTACTGGATTAAGCTTGTGAATAAAATAGGTAACTCGATCATTACTGGGCAATGCTGCACACAGTATTGTGGTTCAACACCAGTTACTGGAGTATGTCCATAGGTACTCAGTTATGCTCCTGCTCTCCTACAAGCCTAACGAAGAGAAAGCAAGTTTAAAAAAAAAGTGATGAAAATAAGAAACGATTTCTCTAAAAATTAGAAATGACACATTCGTGAGTTTGCATTTATATGAGAAAAAAATAGTCTTGAGCTCTGATTAAGGCATGCATTCAATTAAACATCATGTTGCCCCTAAATTACCAGCATTCAACAAAGGGCAGTAGTTGACTGCGATGAGTACAACCCATAAAACCTTTGCATTCACTGGACCTATCAGAAAATGACTTGTTGCACTTGTTCTCTGCTTGGTTCAATGGGACAGATGCTAGCTTCTCATATGCATATCCCTCTGGTAAAGTACACAACATAGCAGCAGTTGGTTGCGCTAGATTAACTACAGTTGGAAAAGCATTGAATAGATCTGACAGCAATGTTCTGCTACTTGGAGAAAGCCCATATGCTCACAGCGCAAAAAGCAGACGGCAGTCAGCAAGCAGTCAAAACCCTTTGCTACAATTTTTCCTGTTCCCAGATGGTTCATCCATTGAACTCCCTTTAAAAGATTTTGATGCTGTTAACTGGTACAGTCTGTCTACTGTAATCCAGACAGTACTGCACTTTTGTGCCTAACGAAATAAGGTTGTTTAACACCAATCTGCAATTAAAATGTTGCAGTGCATTTCAACAGAAGCAGGCACATCTTGTGGTAACGTATATTCATGAGTAGATAGTGGTTTGCCTTTCACTGTAAAGGTCTACAAAGCCTTCAGGTCATAAACAAATAATCTAATGACCATGACTTCAAAAGTCGCTCTCTTGCTTTTGTAGTTTACTATTTTGGAGATCCTGTTTGTTGCCTCATTTGTTATAAAATGTCTTAATGATATGTTACTGAGTAGAAGAGGGTGGTAATAAGATTGTGAACTGGGTCTCCCACATTTTCACTGATCCCAAAACTCTACAGATAAAATGCTGTACATGAATCATCTCAGAGTCTGTACACACATCTTTTGAAGCAAGCAGTCTGGCCTGTTCATTCTCTGAAAGCTCTCATTGACTGCACATCTATGTTTTAATGGTCTGCTTTTATAAAGAACATCAGTGCTCAATGCTTACATGCTATAATAATATGTTAAGAGCTGGAGACCAAAGATCGAAAGCAAAGGCTATTACTGAGTGGACAACTTTCAGGCAAGTGGACTCACAGTGTCATGGCAGGAACTTTCTCTGCAAAAATCAAAATGATGGTATCACAAAAGTATTGGAAAATGCATCAAAGACAATTTACAAACTTCTGCATTTTCCTTGTTTTTAATATCCTTTCAAACGGTGAACTTTAAGAATGGTCTGCTCAGGTCAATTCAGTATGTTGTGATTGTGCCTCTCACCAGGAAAAAGTGAAAATAAGAATGAGGATGAGAAGTTCAATGGGATCACTTTTGTTCAAGATCAACAAGGTTCTAGTATTTCAGGGATTCAGTACAAATATATGCATTTGGTGAGCTATATGTGTCACAAACACACCAACAAGATTGCACTGGGGATTATTAGGCTGAGTTCACTGATTTCCAAAAATGTATAAATCCCTTGTAAACTCAAATTCAAAATTTCAACTTTATTACTAAACTTTGAAACTGCAAGTCTGTTCTGCTGCTCCCAGCTTTTCGACTGTCCTCTCAGTTCTCACCCCTAAAAAAATTCACAAGGATGAGTGGTAACTTTAATGCCAGTGCCACACTGCATGACTTTAAGTTAGAAAGTACGTCAAAGTTGACAACTGCAGTTGATGATCTCGTAGCCTGAGTACGTCAATGTAAGTAAAATTATCGAGGATGCCATATTACCCAATCGTATGACAACTTTTCAACACAGTTTCACACTTCCAAGGAATCATGTGCTTAACGTTTTTTCTAGCAGGCAGTAGCATTTTGCCTGATGGAGCCAGTGCTGTACAAAGGGTTTACAGGTATGGCGAGTTCACTCAGAATCTCTGCCCCTTTTTTTTCCCCATTCTGTTATAATGCATAAAACGCAAGACATCAGACAGATGAGCCCCACTTCTCTTTGTGAGGGCCAAAACACCTGCGTTCCTTATTTCTTGTCACTGCATTATATGCATTGTACTTCCAGGTGAGCACTCCTTGCAGAAGGCTCTCATGCATACAGAGCTTGTTCTGTAAAACTTAAGACAAAAATCAAACCTGTTTGTTTTGGTCAGGGTGAGTCACAGACTACTTGGTCTGAGTTGCTGGGTATGTCATAGTTAAAGTTAGGTCCATACGGTGCATCCGGAAAGTATTCACAACGCATCACTTTTTCCACATTTTGTTATGTTGCAGCCTTATTCCAAAATGGATTAAATTCATTTTTTTCCTCAGAATTCTACACACAACTACCCATAATGACAACGTGAAAAAAGTTTACTTGAGATTTTGCAAATTTATTAAAAATAAAAAATTGAGAAAGAACATGTACATAAGTATTCACAGCCTTTGAGATGAAGCTCAAAATTGAGCTCAGGAGCATCCTGCTCCCCTGATCATCCTCGAGATGTTTCTGCAGCTTAATTGGAGTCCACCTGTGGCAAATTCAGTTGATTGGACATGATTTGGAAAGGCACACACCAGTCTATATAAGGTCCCACAGTTGACAGTTCATGTCAGAGCACAAACCAAAGATGAAGTCAAAGGAATTGTCTGTAGACCTCCGAGACAGGATTGTCTCAAGGCACAAATCTGGGGAAGGTTACAGAAAAATATCTGCTGCTTTGAAGGTCTCAATGAGCACAGTGGCCTCCATCATCCGTAAGTGGAAGAAGTTCGAAACCACCAGGACTCTTCCTAGAACTGGCCGGCCATCTAAACTGAGCAATAGGGGAGAAGGGCCTTAGTCAGGGAGGTGACCAAGAACCCGATGGTCATTCTGTCACAGCTCCAGAGGTCCTCTGTGGAGAGAGGAGTACCTTCCAGAAGGACAACCATCTCTGCAGTAATCCACCAGTCAGGCCTGTATAGTAGAGTGGCCTGACAGAAGCCACTCCTTAGTAAAAGGCACATGGCAACCTGCCTGGTGTTTCCCAAAAGGCACCTGAAGGACTCTCAAACCATGAGAAACAAAATTCTCTGGTCTGATGAGACAAAGATTGGACTCTTTGGTGTAAATGCCAGGCGTCATGTTTGGAGGAAACCAGGCACCGCTCATCACCAGGCCAATACCATCCCTACAGTGAGACATGGTGGTGGCAGCATCATGCTGTGGGGATGTTTTTCAGCAGCAGGAACTGGGAGACTAGTCAGGATAAAGGGATAGATGACTGCAGCAATGCACAGAGACATCCTGGATGAAAATCTGCTCCAGAGCGCTCTTGACCTCAGACTGGGGCGACGGTTTATCTTTGAGCAGGACAACGACCCTAAGCACACAGCCAAGATATCAAAGGAGTGGCTTCAGGACAACTCTGTGAATGTCCTTGAGTGGCCCAGCCAGTGCCCAGACTTGAATCCGATTGAACATCTCTGGAGAGATCTTAAAATGGCTGTGCACGGACGCTTCCCATCCAACCTGATGGAGTTTGAGAGGTGCTGCAAAGAGGAATGGGCGAAACTGGCCAAGGATAGGGGTGCCAAGCTTGTGGCATCATATTCAAAAAGACTTGAGGCTGTAATTGCTGCCAAAGGTGCATCGACAAAGTATTGAGCAAAGGCTGTGAATACTTATGTACATGTGATTTCTCAGTTATTTTATTTTTAATAAATTTGCAAATACCTCAAGTAAACTTTTTCCACGTTGTCATTATGGGGTGTTATGTGTAGAATTCTGAGGAAAAAAAATAATTTAATCCATTTTGGAATAAGGCTGTAACATAACAAAATGTGGAAAAAGTGATGCACTGTAAATATTTGGAGAGAGACAACTTTTTTTCTAGTTTTGGTTCTGTACATTACCACAATGAATTTTAAATGAAACAACTCAGATGCAGTTGAAGTCCAGACTTTCAGCTTTAATTCAGTGGGTTGAACAAAAAGATTGCATAAAAATGTGAGGCAACTAAACCATTTTTTTACCACAATCCCTTCATTTCAGGGACTCAAAAGTAATTGGACAAATTAAATAACTGGAAATAAATTGTTCATTTCTAATACTTGGTTGAAAACCCTTTGCTGGCAATGACAGCCTGAAGTCTTGAACTCATGGACATCACCAGATGCTGGGTTTCCTCCTTTTTAATGTTCTGCCAGGCCTTTACTGCAGCGTCTTTCAGTTGCTGTTTGTTTCTGGGCCTTTCTGTCTGAAGTTTAGTCTTCAACAAGTGAAATTCATTCTCAGTTGGGTTAAGATCAGGTGACTGACTTGGCCATTCAAGAATTTTCCACTTCTTTGCTTTAATAAACTCCTGGGTTGCTTTGGCTGTATGTTTTGGTTCATTGTCCATCTGTATCATGAAACACCGCCCAATCAATTTGACTGCATTTAGCTGAATTTGAGCAGACAGTATGTCTCTGAACACCTCAGAATTCATTCGGCTGCTTCTGTCCTGTGTCACATCATCAATAAACACTAGTGTCCCAGTGCCACTGGCAGCCATGCACGCCCAAGCCATCACACTGCCTCCACTGTGTTTTACAGATGATGTGGTATGCTTTGGATAATGAACTGTTCCACGCCTTCTTCATACTTTTTCTTGCCATCATTCTGGTAGAGGTTGATCTTGGTTTCATTGTCCAAAGAATGTTCTTCCAGAACTGTGCTGGCTTTTTTAGATGTTCTTTAGCAAAGTCCAATCTAGCTTTCCTATTCTTGAGGCTTATGAGTGGCTTGCACCTTGCAGTGCACCCTCTGTATTTACTTTCATGCAGTCTTCTCTTTATGGTAGACTTGGATATCAATACGCGTACCCCCTGGAGAGTGCTGTTCACTTGGTTGGCTGTTGTGAAGGAGTTTCCCTTTACCATGGAAATGATTCTGTGATCATCCACCACTGTTCTCTTCCGTGGACGTCCAGGTCTTTTTGAGTAGCTGAGTTCACTAATGCTTGCTTTCTTTCTCAGGATGTACCAAACTGTAGATTTTGCCACTCGTAATATTGTAGCAATTTCTCGGATGGGTTTTTTCTGTTTTCGCAGCTTAAGGATGGCTTCTTTCACCTGCATGGAGAGCTCCTTTGACCACATGTTGTCTGTTCACAGCAAAATCTTCCACATGCAAGCACCACAACTCAAATCAGCTCCAGGCCTTTTATCTGCTTAATTGATAATGACTTAACGACGGACTTGCCCACACCTGCCCATGAAATAGCCTTTGAGTCAATTGTCCAATTACTTTTGAGCCCCTGAAATGAAGGGATTGTGTTAAAAAATGCTTTAGTTGCCTCACATTTTTATGCAATCATTTTGTTCAACCCACTGAATTAAAGCTGAAAGTCTGCACTTCAACTGCATCTGAGTTGTTTCATTTAAAATTCATTGTGGTAATGTACAGAACCAAAACTAGAAAAACGTTGTCTCTGTCCAAATATTTATGGACCTAACTGTATGTAAATTACGTCAATGGCAGAAATGTTGTGAAAAAGTCATGTGATGTTACATGGCCTAAAGGGGGCATCTCTAATTTTATTTATAATACAAAATGAGTAGTGTAAATAACTGATTCATAAAAAGTTAATTTATACAGATTTTTTGTCACAGGAGAGGGTAAACCTGGGAATCCCTGCTCACCTACTATAATGCCAAGGAACTGAATATGGCAGATTTTTATACATAAAATGTACAAGAAAGGGTCACTGAAAATGAGAATACAAAACACAAACATTCAGGATAAGGTATTGCAAAACCTTCCCTTTCCCACTGCACTTGCATGCACAGGTTACATATATTATTTAATTACATTTATATAGTGTGTTTCTAACCTATTCAATGCAATTTACATGGACAGTGGGGAACTACTTCAACCTCCTTCAATGTGCAGCATTCAACTGGATGATTCGATGGCACCCATTTTTGCACCAGCACACTCACCACACATTAGCTATGAATTGATGAAGGACTCAGAGAAATAGCTAGCCAATAAGGGAAAGGGGATGATCAGAGGCCAGAATGGATAAGGCTGAGGTTGGAAAAATTGTATCCATAATAAAAAAATAACGAATGTTGTAATTTGTAAACCTAATTATGTTTAATTTAGCTGAAAAAAGAATAGTTGTTTAAGGCAGGGACTGATAATGAAAGAATGTGTTTTACTGGGGTGTTAGAGGGCCTAATTAATCCATAGCATATGCACATTGTTCAGCTGGTAGTTATCAAAACCTGATACAGATCACAAGTAACTCACTAAATATGCTAAAGGTAGGTGGTGCAGTGGTAGTGCAGCAGTCATGCAGTAAGGAGACCAGGATTCGTATCCCATGTCCTCCCTGAGTGGAGTTTGCATGTTCTCTCTGTTTTTATGTGGGTTTCCTCCCACTGTCCAAAGACGTGCTACTTAGGTGATTTGCCCGCGCTAAATTGGCTTGTGTGTGTGTGTTTGCTCTGTGATGGACTGGTGCCCTGTTCAGGGTTTTTCTGCCTTGCGCCCTATGCTAGCTGGGATAGATTCCCGCACTCCCCAAGATCATAAGTCCATGTTAAGGGGGTTAGAAAATGACATGACAATATTCTACAATATAAGTATTTAAGGCCTCCCAAGATTCCTCAAGCCAGAAGCCTGTCAGCACATATGTGAAGTTGACTTTGTGAGTGGACTCTGAATGGACTCCAGTTGTCAATGACCCCTACTGAAGAACTGAATGATGATTGCAATTTCGAATGGCTTCTCTTTGGCTATAGTTGCATGTATAAATGATTATGCTGCAATGTATATTAGGAGTAAAGGCTGCATTTTAATGCAAATTACATATATCCTTTCTTTTGTACCATATTCCTTTGTCTTAATGTTTCTGCCATGGTTTGCTGAAGGGGTATTTATGCTGGTTCAGTGTGCTACATTTCTAAAAAGAACACATTCCCAGGGAGTATGCGCCCACCGTTGGACATGGCAATTTAGTCATGGAATTGGGAAACACCCTGCTCTTTTTGAAAGATACCCAGGGATCTTGTATGACCACAGAGAGTCAGAATATCAGCTTTATATCTCATCTGAAGGATGGCATCAATTTTTACAGCACAGTGTCCCCATCACTGCACTGGGGCATTGGCATCTACACACAGACCTCAGGGAAAGCATCTTCTGATGGCCTCATCAACACCTCTTCCTGCAGCAACATCTCCCCTTTCTAATAGGTGGGGTGGCACACCCATTCACTCACCCCTACAGTTTTCCTAAGACACTGCCTTCTCACCACACTTCTTGCTTTGTTGTGACACTCATATTTCTGGCTTCTTTTACTGTCAGTAACTCTTCACCCCAGTTATCCTCCCAACTCCAAACCTAGTTGGTTCTTTGACCTATGGTAGCTTTAAACCATATTCTGGGAATAGTGGTGACCAATCTCCAGAATGAGAGTCAAGGTCAATAGTAGCCCAGGTTTTACTACAGAGACACCAGATTAAAACTCCACCTAGGGATCTGTAAGGCTCAGTAATAATAATAATAATAATAATAATAATAATAATAATAATAATAATTCATGAGTCCTTCACAGCCAGGTCTCAAGGGCTGGTCTCTAGTTTCCTGCTGGTTCTCCTTGCCTTTGCTCTTAAATCTGCAGCATGGCAGGACCTTTCCCAGCTAGGAGCCCTTTGCTGCTACTTGTTGGTCAGGGGGGCATATGGCCAGAAGCGACCCCCCATATCTTGTCTCTAGGATCAGTTATTCCTTGTTTCTGCTGCATTGGTTACCTTATGGCACCTGACTGCCTCAGAGTGTCTTTTTCTTACATGTGTGCCTTTTTTTATGTTCATTTCTAGTAGATTAGGCATAGCAGGGTATACCACCTCTAGTGAGCCTTGTCCTTTCATACCAGCATGCTCCTCTTTCCCTGTCAGTGCAGGTCTGCTTTTTCTATGAAGTTTTGGTTTGCCACCTTAGTGGTACAGTTATTCCTGGCATACTGTGGCCAGCTGGGCACTCATTTACACTCTTTATACACAGATACTAATAATAATTAATGTTAATTGATTTAGATGTAATAACATAAGTTTTCATGTGTTTTTTTTTCCAAAATCAGATTATGCATTCATATGTTGAAGTGTTTTTCTTATGAGGAGATATATAGATTTATACTTGCTAAGATCTGCTTCCTGTAGTAAGTTCCAGTTCAAGGTCTCAGAGACTAAGGCAACAGCATTGAGTGAAAGCCATGAACTGATTTCTTTTAGAGTGATAGTCTAATACAAAGAAAATTCCTACACACTCAAATCTAAGTCAATTTAGAGTCACCAGTAGCCCTACTGTACCTAACATATCTTTGTGATGTGAGTGGAAACTCTGAGTACCTTCAGATAACCCAATGCAGAGAAAATACAAACTCCACTCAGCGAGCAATCCGGGTGGGATTGAAACCCAGTCTCCTAGAGCTGGAGGGCAGCAGCACAAACCACTGCACCACCCTTGAATGCATAGTCTATCCATCTGAGGTCCTTCCCAACTTCTGGTTCAGAAGATCCAGAGCCTATTTTGGCAGGACTGGGTCCATGGCAGAAACCAATCCAAAATGAGAGGTACTTCCATTGCAGAGCTGAAATAACGAGTCACAGTTAACCTGATCTCTGAACACTATGTGTAATCTTTTATGCAGTACTGCAATGGCAGGAGGCTAATAAATGAAAGTGACAACTGACATTAGTCAATGCAGTAAAACACAGAGAGTCTGAAATAACTGAATACATGTTCAGCCTTTGAACGACTTTGCATATACATAAACAGTCTATATAATGAGCTGATATGTGCATGTATGGATTTCTTTTCTATACCAATCTCATTTTTAAAATAGAGATCAATACACAACTGCTGTATTTTGACCTTCAGCCACCCCCCTCTGACCTCCCTTCATGCATCTAAGTGGTCTACCTATTGGTCAGGGAAAGTACTGCACCCTGTGCCACCTCTTTCCAAGAACTAATTTTCAGAGCCTCTCTCAATTACCCACAGTCTGTCATGCATTTCACAGGTTTAGATGGCCCTTAGCTGGTTTATATAGCATGACATATGAAGTGGATATGTAGAGCTGATACTATGTATCATAGGAGTCCTCATTCATATAACTTGAGCAGAATTTTAGAAAAGAACAAAATGGCAAACTCAGGTCCTACAATTTTCAGATATAAAGCAATTAAATGAAGCAGGCCTTTTAGATGACCTGCTAATACTAGATAACAATACAATTAGGAAAGTCTCTTCAGCAGGACTGATCGGTAAAGACCGTCCTGCTCCATATGATGCTTTTACAATAAACATATTTCACCTTCAAGTATACCTACAGTTTGTACAGTCAAAAGGCAGTACTTGTATTGTTCATTTTCCCTTCCATGAGCTTCCTGAAAAAGCTGTGATCACTTTGACTCTGTATAGTGTATGCAATCTTATATTTGGTTTTGTCTCTAGCAGTGTAACTAATGCATGGGATGGTACTCTACTGCCATCTTGTGATTGGTCGGTACCAATTGTAACTCATTATCATTTAACTTACAGTACATGGCTAGGGATCACTTTAGAATGGGTACATCTGTGCTCTTTTAGAAATACCTGTAGTTCATCAGGATCCATTTTATTCTTTTTATATTCATGGGTGCTGTGGTGTATAGGCAATAGTGATGACCAGTTTCACGGCTCAAGTATGTGAGCAGGGAACTTAAACTGACCTTACTGTGTAAAATGATTAATGATGGTGGTCACAGTAAAAGACCATCTATATACAGTTGGGCTGTTTAAACAGTATTAAGCTAATTCTATAAAACCAAACATATGGTCTGAACCTGCTTAATCCATTCTTGGGTTGTTGGATATAACATATTAACTCAATCATTTTAGACCCAAGGAAGGAACCATTCCAGAGTCAAGCAACAGTCTATCACAAAACACACACATGTGTACATTTAGACTTCTCAATGTAGTATAACCTGCACGCCTTTAAAATATGAGAATCGTAATTATAGGTCAATAATAACACCCTATTCAAAAGTCAGACTGAAGTGGAACAAACATGCAAGCTCAATACCAATGGTGACCAAATTATAGGTTTAGGTTTCTAGAAACTGAGTGATTGCTTTTTGTATCACAGTGCCGCCATGCCAGCCTATATTTTTAGCACGTATGATTCAATAACCAATTTAGCATGTCCATTTTCATTTATACTCATTACGGCATTTACAAAATTATTACTAAGGAGCAATTAATTCAGGCAGGATGTTAATATCCATGATCCTGCTATGCTAATTTGCTTATATGTGACTAAAATACACTTTTTCTCATTTAGAATTTCAGATGGTCTATTTCTGCAGCTCACAATGAATATTACAAAGGGTATTTTTGTGTACTGTAATACATAACAAACATAAGGACAGTGCACCAAGCTGTCAGTCTTAATAACAGAATTATTCTAATCCATTTCTTATTTAGTGTATTGCAAACGCAGTTTCATGCCACACTGCTCATAATAATACAAGTGCACTGAAGGAGAGTATTAGAAAATGATCCAGTCTGAATCATAACTAGGGAGGATTAATGAAGGGAGAACACAGCAGCTCCAAACTATAACACCGTCATTGCCCTGGTGTCCACTGCCCAATACACTTTACTCCTCTCCCTTTCATCTCAGTTCCTTGTCTCTGCTACTTTGTGGCTACCTTCTGGTTTGGCTATGGTTGAGAATAGTAATTTGTATGCCTTCTTTGGGTTACCTCTAGAATTATATGTCTGACTAAATGATGAGGGTCTGCATGGCAATATTGTCTCCTCTTATTCTCCCGTATACCTTTATCCTAAGTCCCAAGTACATTATTTAAAGTGGCTGCTGTCCCCATCAGCTGAAGGAAGGAAGGAAGAATTTCACCCATTGGGATAGCAGACATACTACTCTGACCAGCTCAGAATTTTTCAGCAATTCCTCTCTGATTTGGCCATGTTGTATTGCCAGTTCCTAGGTGACCCTTTAGCATATGTTTTGTAGTACAGTGGACTGTCATGGGTCACACTGGGTACTGGTCCCTATTGACTGTACTCTGACTTTCAGACTACCCTGCCTAATCCTGTCTCGGTCACCATTACCTTCAGTTTGGCAGGGCTGAACCTAGTGAGGTGGGCTGAAAGGGTGTAAGGCAAGTGGCTGCTACACTTCCTAATTAAAGAATCTTTTACATTTCTTACCTTGATAAACTCACTTCATTAAAACATAATACCTGAAGATCTGCGTTGGATAAGGTAGGTTAAATAAATAACAATATAATAAATATTATAATTAATCATACTACCACATTGATAATGTCAATTTAAATTTTTCCATCAAGAAATGCACTACTGCTATGGATATTGCTTGGAAAAACCATTTGCAGTTTGACTCAACAGAAGACATGGGAGGCAATGCTATCTCATCTGGTCATTTTTACTAATTTTTTGGTTTTTCTATCAGGTTAATTCCAGTGCCGTACTGATAAGCTTACATCAAATCTTAATAATAATAAAATAATACATTTTATTTATTTGTAGGCACTTTTCTAAACACTCAAGGACACCAAATGATAGACAAAACACAGATTATAAACAAAAGTAAAATACAAAAATTAAAATCAGACAGAGCAATTGTAAACAAAGAGAAAAAGTAATCTTAAACAAATGAGTTTTAAGTTTAGATTTAAAAAGTGAAAATGATTCAATATTTCTAAGCTCAGATGGTAGTGAGTTCAAATGCTCTGCTCCCCATAGTGGTAAGACGGATGAAGGGGACAGTCAAGTGGATGGAGGAAGAGGATCTAAGGGTATGGGAGGGAATGGCAACATGGAGGAAGTCTGACAGATATGGAGGGGCAAGGTCTTAAAAGTTAGTAGGAGAATTTTTAATTGAATTGGGAACTTAACTGGAAGCCAGTGCAGCTGCTGCAAAACGGGAGTAATATGGTGAACAGAGGGGGTTCTAGTAATGATGCGGGCAGCTGAATTCTGGACCAGTTGAAGCTTATAAAGAGATTTGCGAGAAATACCAAAGAAAAGGGATGTGACAAGGCTATGAACAAGGATAGCAGTGGTGTGGGGAGTGAGGGAGGGGCGAATACGATTAATGTTACGCAAGTGGAAATATGCAGACTGGGAGATATTACTGATGTGGGACTGAAAGGATAAAGTACTGTCAAGGATGACACCCAGACTCTTAACGTGTGGGGAAGGGGAGACAGAGGAATTATCAACAACAAATGAAAAAAATGATCAGTTTTGGACAATGTTGATTTTGTACCAATGAGGAGAACCTCAGCTTTGTCACTATTTAATTTAAGAAAATTTGAAGAAAATCAGGATTTGATTTCTGCTATGCAATCAGTAAGCGAGGAGGGTGGAAAAGAAACAGTAGGTTTTCTAGTAAGATAGAGCTGGGTGTCATCAACATAACAGTGGAAGCTAATGTTATATTTACGAAAGATACTGCCAAGGAGAAGATGGTAAATAATGAAAAGGAGGGGCCCCAGGACAGAGCTCTGGGGCACACCTGAAGTAACAGTGGTGGGTTGAGATGTGAAAGTTTTAAGATGAACAAACGGAGTGCGGCCTGAGAGGTAGGATCTGAACCAATCTAGTGGAGTGTGGGTAATGCCAATCGAAGGTGACAAATAGTGTCAAAGGCTACACTCAGATCAAGAAGGATGCGAATAGTAATTAAACCAGAATCAGCTGCCATAAGGAGGTCATTAGTAATTTTTATAAGTGCCGTTTCTGTACTGTGGAGGGGACGAAAATCAGACTGGAACTGTTCATACAGATTATTTTGAGATAAATGAGAATGAAGTTGAATAGCCATTATTTTTTCAAGAATTTTGGAAATGAAGGGTAGGTTAGAATTAGGACGAAAATTACTGAAATTAGTCGGATCAGGTTTTTTCAGTATTAGGGTTATTGCAGCAGTTTTAAAAGATGAAGGAACAGTACCAGTAGTGAGAGAAGAGTGGATTATAGCAGAAATAAGGGGGACCAGAGAGGGTAGGCAGGCTTTGACTAGAACTGTAGGGATGGGTTCCAGTTGACAGGTGGATGGTTTAGACTTACAGACAAGATCTGAGATTTCTGAGAAAGTAGGAAGCTGAAAAGAGGAAAATGAGTGAGTTGGTGGGTGAAATTCAAATGAAGTACTGGAGGAATTCGTACAGAGAGACTGATGAATCTTCTGGATCTTGGTCAGAACAATGTTAATTCTAATTGCATACAAACACACTGAGTTGTGTCTTTTAAAAAGGTTTGTTCTTTCAATAAGATGTTGATTAAAGACAATCATTCATATGTCATTTAGGTGATTGCTGTCTCATTTCCTAATTCCTTGTTGTCCCTTCTTTTGTTTTTGTTTTGCATTTTAATGAAAGCATTGGTTGAAGAATTGTGTATACTGTTCAACAGACGGGTATTTGGTGAACAGCACTGAAAGGTGCAGGCTATTTGCACACATCTGAGATCAATAGGCACTGCACACGGAAGTAAGTCTGATCCATCCATCCATTTTCTAACCCGCTGAATCCGAACACAGGGTCACGTAAAAATAAGTGCATGTTAATCTAGGCCAGGATTTCTAATGAAATAAATGGAATTACGGTTTTTCAAAACAAAAACATGAAAGAAAGTGGTGTTGGCTCTTTATCTTGCTGTCTTTGTTTCTTCAAATTATACCTAAGAAGCTACAAAACTGCTAAAGTGGAACTGACATAGAAAGCTGTTATCAAGGCTTCATGCATGATGAAGAGGCAGAAAAAAACCAACAGCCCATTTCCAGTTGTGCAGTGCGCACTCAAAATTCATTCGATTAAGAACCATTTGTAACAACCTGGTAACTGAGAGGCCACAAAGAGGAGCTGGAGGCTTCTGAAACTGTGAGCACTCTCTGAACGTCTGGAGCTCTGCCTCTCTCTTGAAGAACAGAGGGACTACCAGCTCACTTTATACAAATGGGAGTCTCCATGGATGTGTATAATATCTGTGCAAAGGCTGCTTCAGGAAGTATTGTATTTAAAACCGCTGAATTCCTCAAAACCTCTACAGTAAGGAGCATTTGAATTTTAAATTTAAAAATCCTGCAATGGATATTAATTGAAGTGTTTGTTCTCCATTCGACAGAGAGAGGGAGACAGAGCACAGACAAAGCAACTTTTGCAGTAATTGAGGCTCACACATAACTCTTGTTTCTTCTTTGTTGTATAAGGAAATGGAATTGTGCTATTTTTCCTATTTATCCTTGACAAGCAATGGAAGCAGAACAGGGCACAAATAATATTGGGCAAGCATATTACAAACAGACTAGTTCTACTTCGAATTCTGCTTTTCTCAAGCTACAGTATGTTCTTGTTAGAGTTTCACGCTATATGCAGTAATAGTTTGTTTAAATATATTTTGGTAGAAAGATAAATCATGTCAAGTAACAAAATCAGCCTTTTCAAAATAGAAGTTAATAAGTGACACACAAATATATGTTTAGTTGATGGCACTTCTTAGGACAATGCTTTATTATTTAGGACAGATGCATTTTTTACTCAAATAATATATCTTTATGCTACTATAGTTTCTATCTTACCAATACATAAATCTGTTATGATTCAATTCTAGATCATAAGGCCAGAACTTCAATGAGTCACTAACTTAATTTTAATAGATTTTTTTAATAATTTAACAAAGAAACAAATAAACAAATCAAGGAACTTAATTCTATGACTAAATAAGCAATAGAAAATAAACTGAAAGTGTCTCAGAAACAGAATCAAAAACAAAATGACCGAAATACAAGTTCAGCAGTGGAGAAGGGGGAAGCCAAAACAAAGCAAAAAAAAGAGTTCTTACAAAAAACTAAACATGAAAACAAACTTAAAAACCTTATTTCCAAAACTATATTTCTTAATTTTGAAATTATTTATATGATATGTAAATGTCTCAAATGGTGAGCAACAATATTTCAGTGCACAAAATCGTAAGAGAGAGACGAGACCTAAAGAAAATACTTAACAGATACCCAGAAACATTATTAAAAATAACGGTTCTTTAATGGCACTTTATGGTTCCTGTGGTTCCTCATAGTTCCATTGCTTGACAAAGCACCGCTTCACTCTGGGAAAGGCTCTTTACATATGAAGTTGGTTCTTTCCTAATATGTGAATGAAATCATTAATATATGGTAGGCTGCTTAGTAGGGCACTAAATGATTAAGAGGGCCTGGACTTATTCGGTGTTATTGTCAGTGGCAAGAGTCATTTTAAAATCATGACTCATTGATATTTCACAAACCTGCTACCATCTGCTCAGAGTTATTTAATTGGAACCTTCATGTGGATAGGTCTTTTGAGAACCAAAAGTGGTTTCCTTATGGCATTGTTTTGAAGAATTGCCCTGTAAGAGTGAAACACAAGCTGCTAAATGTGTACTAATGCCACAGCTAAACCTGTTGCTGGTGGTTCACTTTTATAGTCCTCTCAAGTGATGGTAGCACCTCAGAAGATTAATCAAGATGGTGGATCAACCCCTAAAGAATGGGGCCAGTTTTAGGAGAAAGGAATCTGAGAAGTGCAATGTAAACAGAACAAATGTAGGTGAATGAAGATGAGAGGAAAACAAATGACAACAAATATAGTGCAAACAAGACACTGCTGTGGTCCTGACAATAACACTGTCCCTATTAGGCCACCGTCTGCGCAGAGTTGGACTATTCTTTCTGGTGTTGTTGTGAGTTTCCTCCAAGTTATCTGCTTCATCCCATACCTCATAGATGGACAAGTTTGGTAGATCTGAACATGCTAATTGTCTCAGTTAGAATGTGTATTGAGTGTGTGCATGATTTTGATTTTGTTCTAGTTTGTTGTGGCATCCCATCCAGGATTGCAGAATCGTGATGATGCTTGGTTCCCCCAACCATGTAATAGAAAACTTGCTATCAAAATGGAATGATTGACTTTCTTGTAACTTCCTCCTAATAATGAAGTCTTTTCTATAAGGTCTGTGGAAATCCTGGTGTCAGCCACACAATATTCAACATTTACTGCATTTAGCATTTCTGTCACTACCACCTGGCTGTGTGATTCATGCAATTCTGTGTCTTTGAGGTGAAAACCACATGCCACCCCTGACCAGCAACATAAAAATGCAACTGCGCTCTTTGCATTTCCAACAATGCAACAGGTCTGAAAGATTTTGAAGAAGTTCAAGAAGTGACATGTTTGTACCTTTCTGTAAGACGTCGACACCAGATTGTAGGTGTCTTACATAACCAATGTACTGGTTAAGGTTTTGGGCTGTAAAGCAGTGGTTCTCAACCTGTGGGGGCCGCGAAGTAACAAACAGGGGGGCGTGAAGATGTGAAGAAAAGAACACAAGAATCAAAAATATGAAAAAAACATCTGTTGAAACCAAAACAAATTAACTTAAACTACATTCTGATACTAGAACAATAAAAATAGAGTTAGATAAATGTCGATAAACGTTAAGTAGGTATAATAAAATATGCGTCTACATTTCAAAAAAATGTTAGGGAAGGGTGCGATTAAAACTGTTTTGAAAACTCGGGTCGCAAATACTTAAAGGTTGAGAAACGCTGCTGTAAAGGTAATGGTTATTGGATCAGTCACTGGCGCTGACCCATGTTATAACTAAGGAAACAGCTTAACGTGTCATAGGGCCAACACTAAAACTGAACAATTTTAGTTTAACTAGAAATTCACCTCGGAAGCATATTCAATGTGGTGATGTGCCACATAAGAGTTGGTGTAATGGTTAAGAAGTCTTTGGACTTCAAACCCTGAGGCTGTGGGTTCAAATCCTGCTACTGACACTCTGTGACCCTGAGCAAGCTTCTTGACCAGCCTGCGCTCCAACTGGAAAACAAACAGAAATGTAACCAATTGTATCATAAATGTTGTAAGTCGCCTTGGATAAAGGCATCAGCCAAATAAGTTAAATATAAACATAAAAATGTAAATCTTATTTTCATAGACAATGTGAACAACACAGACACATTTCCTTTTTGGTAAACATGTAAGAATATGATGGATACAAAAGTGGCTCAGGATTCAATGCTGTTATTCTTACTGCTGGGCATAACTGAGATTTCTTGCTTACATTTTCTTCACAGCAAAATTTTGCTTTGTTGTGCAATATTTTTAATCCACAAGTTAGAGCAAAGATTTATGGAATAAAATTAAAACAGTTGCCTGTCTATTGCTCATCCTTTTGCCTTTAGATTTTAGTTTCATTCAAACTAATTCATATTTTGCGGTTTATCAATAACAGGCTAATTTATGCTGTTCTCTCTCAAGCTCTAATTACACCAGTAATGTAATTTTTTCAGTTGAACCATAATTATTTCACTTTTCACTAAATAGCAGAACTATTGTATGTCCATTCTGTTTACTATGTTTGCGTTGGTTAAAGCCATTAGAACAACATAAAAAAAAGTGATCAGAACAGGCCATAATATATAGCCCAACAAAGCTTGCCAATCCTATCCACTTAATTCTTTTAAAATAACATCAAGTCAAGTTTTCAAGGTCCCTTAATTTCTACAGTCTACAACACCACTTTATTGCAAGTGTCCAACTCCATTACTGGAGTTACTTACATCCATCAAGGGAACAATGATATTGTTCATGTTTAATGCTCTGAAACAGCTGTTTCTGAAGCAACAAAGGAAAATGCTGAAATTCAGATCACCATGTGATGGCATAATATAACATAACACTCTCCAGCAATCCAATGAAGGGTCACAGAGATGAAGAATAGCTCGAGCAGTATCAGGAGAAGGCAGAAATCGACCCTGGATGAGACGCCATTCAGTTGGTTTTTTTTTTACCGTGTCCTGTTCAGCTGTGAATCAATCAGAATTGATGTCTGAATGCTGGCGACTAGCCTTACAGTTTTTCTCTCAGGTGGAGCGTTACAGCTTCTGCTGACGTCACGCCTGATACCAAAACTTTATTAAAAATATTTTCAGATGTTTTTAAGATTCGAACCGGACACGGAGACAAAAGTGAAAGAAAAAGAAGATAGAGAAAGAAGAGATGGAGGTAAAGGGGGAAGGGGGGGTTTTCGTATAGAATAAACAATAAATGAACCAGAATCCACTTCTAGACCTGCAGAAAGAGGGGGGGGGGAAACAAACCACAAGACAAAAACATTGCTGCATCAGCTACATGAAGATATATCCATCCATCCATCCATTTTCTAACCCGCTGAATCCGAATAGGGTCACGGGGGTCTGCTGGAGCCAATCCCAGCCAACACAGGGCACAAGGCAGGAACCAATCCTGGGCAGGGTGCCAACCCACCGCAGATGAAGATATATAAAAGTAAAAATGTTTGCTGACAATCATACAGTTATTATTACTAAGGCATTTAGGGCCAACCACAACCTTAGATCATGTGCTGAAGATGTCCAAGTCATACTTATGAAATCACCATGTGAGCACCTGTGTGCGTACGCACGCTTGTATGTGTAAGGTTTCTCTATAGGAGCATCCAATAGTGAGTGTGAAGGGCCACAGACCTGCCCCCAAAACCGTGCGGAAGATGGAGGGAGTTCCAAGCCCAGAGATCCAGAGGTCACCCCAGAGCGCGGAGACCCCAGGGAGGCCGTCACCAGAGAAGCCCCAACCCCCACTCGAGAGGCGTAGAGGATCACCCCGGGGGTCACAACCAGCAGCTGGCAGAGTCCCGGAGATATCAACGGCAAGCCCTCAGGCCCGCCCGCAGCCGCTCACCACCGAGTCGGCCGGGCCCGGAACCCAGCAGCCCGGGACCCAAGGGCGACCCACCCCGCCGAGGACCCAACAGAGCCCAGGGAACCAGATCCCACCAGGCAGCCACAGGGAGCGACCAGACAGATGCTTAAGGCAGGGGGAGGGTAGGCAAAGATGTTGTAGTATTGCCAGATGTCCCAGGAGAGGGGAGGAGTCCAAAACCCCACCTGACATATACAGTCACACACAAACACAGTCATGCACTCCCTCCCTCATGCTCTCACATACACATACAACCCAAGACTTACAAGGATGTACGCCAGACACCCATTCACACTCCCCATACACACCATTCCTGGACGCCAGAGCTAGCCCCGTTCCGCAGGGGTAATAGTGAGCAGGCACCCCCGTCCAACGCAGAGCAAAGCAACCCACCACTCCAGACCACAGGCAGACGGCCAGCCCCCACTCCTAGCCTCCAGCCCTGGGCAGCTAACTGAGAACAGAGGTATAATAAGACCTCTAGTCTCCCTCCGCCTGCTCTAATGTAGTGTTGGTGTGTGTTGATAAGGTGCATTTTGTGGTTGGGGCGCGGTGTGCCGGCACCATGTGGCCTACACCAGCTGATGCCAACACACAGCCCCACTTCCCCCAAAACTCTCCGTGACTAGGTGCAGTTTAAAATTGGAAGTAGACACTGGCACTTGGAGTGAGGCTGAAATTTCCCCCCACCGGATGCCGTTGAGTGTGCCCACTCCCAAGGCCCTAAGTGTGCATTTGTGTGGAATGTTTTTTGTGGAAGTGTTTAATGTGCAAATAAAATTGGGGTGTAGGCTGCCACAGGACTGCGGAAACGGGATCCATACCCGCACCCCCTGACTTACCCACACCCCAAGGCCCTATGTGCATGTTTGTGTGATGATGTGAAGGAGCAGGAGGAGGGAAATGTCTGAGGATGGGGAGGAACGGCTGAGGGGCCTGAGCCCTCCAGGGAGCCAGCTCCATAACTGGCCCCAATAGGCACCTCCGTTCCCAAAATCCACCCGGGGCACAGAGGCCCCAGCCCATCTTGCAATGGCCCGAAGCAGCAGCATCACAGAGCCCCACGGAGTCTGAGGCCACCAACCCACACCACCCCAGCAGAATATTTACTCCCATCCCCACATTTACTCAACATTCCTCCCCCTCCCGGACATCCCCCTCCCCCATGGTGGAACTGCCGCACGTTCCGGCCCTCTTCCCGGCAGCGTACATGCCAGGACCCAATCCCCAAGGCCCCACCCATATCCCCATCCGGGGACGGCCGCCCCAAACCCTAAGCCACCAGGCCCACACCCAGACCAACCCAGGGGCATTGCAGCCACTAGGCAGCGACCCGCAGCCACCGTCAAGACCCCCCTAAGGCCCCACACACAACCACCAGAAGCCCACCCCCGGAGGTAACCCAAGCACCACCAGAGTCGGGCAGCAGCCCCCCAGCCCAAGACCCCCCTAGTGAACCCACCCCAGGGATCCTCCAGATACTCCAAGCTCAGACTCTCCACCACATCAACCACAGCATCCCGCAGGACCATATCAATGACCCTCCATCATCGCTATGTGATGGAACCGATCAAAGGAGCCCAGAGAGATTGATTTGAAGTGGAGGCAGAGGCTGTCTCAAGTGTAATATGATCCAATAAAAGATTTCTATACTGGTTAATGCAAAGATTATCTTTGTTTTTCCAGTTTATGAGGATAGTTTTCTTAGCGATGCATATGGCAGTGAGAACCACGTGAACCAAATTTGTTTCAATCGGGACATCCTCTAGGTTCCCCAGCAAGCAAAATGAGGGGGAAGTTGGGATATCACATTTCAGACACTTTGACAGGTCTTCACATACTCTATACCAGAATCCCTGAACAGGTGGACATGACCACAGTGCGTGGATATAACTGTCAGGAATGTTGTCTGTGCAGTGTGTGCAGGTGTCAGATGGCACAAATCCCATCCTGAACATCCGATGACCTGTATAGTGTACTCTGTGTAGAATTTTGTATTGAATTAGTTGTAAATTGGGGTTTCTGATCGTTTTAAAAGTTTTTAAACAGTTTGGGACCAGAAAGTCTGATCAAAGCTAACTAATAGATCCTCCTCCCATTTGCCTATAGGAATTGCTATTGTATCATCTATTTTGGTCAATGTTTTATATACTTTAGACAGTAATTTGGGGTGTTTGAGATTACAGAAGTCTAATACCCTTGATGGTGTTTGTAATTCTACTTTAAGCTTAAATTTTTCTTTAACTACTGATTTAATTTGGAGATATTCTAAAATCTATTCTTGTCTATCCCAAATTGGGAGACTATTCTGTTAAATGGAATGAAATCCAATCCTTCAAATATGTGTTCCATGTATAGAATTCCTTTACTTTTCCAGTATGGGAGGTTCATCATTTTATTGTTTTGCAATATGTCAGGATTATTCCAGATGGGTGTGCGTCTGCATGGAATTAGTGAAGACTCCGTCATTTTAGATATTCCCACCATGCTGTCAGTGAGGTACTGATATTAATACTTTTAAAGCTTTCATGCTTTCTTATTTTTGAGCTAATAAACGGTAGGTCCGAAAGCTCTATAGTATTGCAAAGTGTCTCATCCAGCGGGTTATGTTGTAACCATCTTGGTATATATTGGAGCCTGTTGGTTAAGAAATAATGATAGAAGTTGGGTAGATCCAGCCCTCCTCTATCTTTGGTCTTCTGTAGTGTTTTTAAGCTAATTCGTGGAGGTTTATCCTTCCAAAGGAATTTAGTGATGGAGGAGTCCAGGGATCTAAACCAATCAGATGATGGCTTGTTTGGGATCATAGAAAATAAGTAATTGATTCTTGGTAAAACCATCATTTTAATTGTGGCAACCCTTCCCATAAGTGATATCGGTAAGGATTTCCATCTAGCAAGATCATCTTCCACTTTCTTTAATAGTGGGATGTAGTTTAGTTTAGTTAGATCTGCCAGCCTGGGAGAGACATGAATGCCCAGGTATGTAATATTCCCTGATTCCAATTGTGTATTAAGGGAATTGACAAAGAGAAATTAATTGGAAGAACTGTGGATTTTAACCAGTTTATTGAATAATCTGAAACTCTTGAAAAGGAGTTTATTAGTTCAATTGCCTGGGAGAGAGAGGATTGAGAATTCTGAAGAAAAAGTAACACGTCATCTGCATAAAGACTGATTTTATGTTCTATGTTCTTACACTTTATGCCTTTAATAACTGTAGTTTGCCTGATTGCTGCTGCTAGTGGTTCAATAAAGATAGCAAATAGTGAGGGGGAGAGAGGGCATCCCTGCCTGGTCCCCCTCTGAAGACAGAAGCTAGCTGATGTTTGGTCATTTGTCCTGACGCATGCTGTTGGTGAGACGCCATTCAGTTGCAGGATCCTAGTCTTTCATACATCCACACTAACATTCAGACAAGTTCAGTTTGGAAGTATTAATTAACCCAACAGAAAGGTCTTTGTGGGTATGGATGAAATCCAGGCAGGGCATCAGATCCTTTAAGCACCAGTGCTAATCACTGTGCCGCCATGCTGCCCCAAGTCATATATAACACATTTGAGAAGAGGAATGCTATGAAAACAATTAGGCTGGAGCAAACTGTTGTTCAGTTTCCAAAGAGTTATTTTCTATGGATATTTCAGGCACAACACATTTTTACTTTTTTCGGCAAAGTCATTTAATTTACTGATATTTGCCAACCCTAACACAAAATGAAAGTTAATCTTATTTTTCAATATCCTCTGTACCTCTTCCTTCATTTGTAATAAAATCTACTGATAAAGAAAAGGGTGTAGATGAAAGTAATGTATGTCAAAATATAATTTGTGCTGCACTTTTAGAGGTGAAGCATATCCATTGCTGTTGAAACTCTCAACATTTTAAAATATCCTGCACATGTTCTTCTACCAGCATTAAAATACTGAAGAAACACGAGACATCACTAAATGGAGTACTGATGTCAGGCTGTCCTTTAACGCAGAGTATCATAATAGCCAACTAAAACATGGAAGATTCAGGACAGAGCATCCTCATATTTCTGCTCTCCATTTATCCTGTCAAGAATACACAGTACAGTTCTTTTATCCTGGAGTTACAGGACAGCATAACCTTCCATTCCCAAGATCTCTGACGCTAGGCGATCTCCATATTGCCTAAATACTGTGGTACAAAGTAATGAATTGCAAATATAACTTGCTACCATACTTGAGCAGATGACAATTGTGCAGTTTAAAGGGTTTTACTTGAGTAAGTTTATGTTGTTACATTTTCAACACCAAGATTTTGTAAACTACAATAATTCTAATTAAAAAGGTACAGAGAAATAAAGATCATGTGATATCACATGTAGCGGCAAGAATGGCACTAGACTACAGAGTGGGCATCTTGTAGTTCAGGACCATCCAACTTATATAGTAAGGCACAATCCGCTGTTTGGTATACTAAAAGAAATCTGTACTATTCACACCACTGAGTCTAAAGTCAAAATCTAGAGGCATGAACTGCACGTTATACTCGGGGTTCGAAATCTTCAACCAATGCAGTGGCACGCTGCTCCCTTACACCAATCACGACTGACGCAGGTGCATTCCGCACAGGTGCTACGCACAACCGCTGGAAGACAGTTATTAAATAGGCTAACGGCCTCGCGGGTGCGTGCGCGAGCACATGCGCATCCCGGCACGCTGTCTTTGGATCAATCCAATAAGCTTTCAAAAGTAAGTTGCTTTCCTTGTAACATTATTCTGGGATCTCATCCACAAACCACGAAATTAACTAAACCAAATCGCTCCGCTGTTTTCTCTTTACCCACGGCAGGGGCTAGGGAGACTGGCGTTTATGACGGTGTATGCACAGCGTCCTCCAGCTGGCCTGGCCTGGAGACGCAGCTGACCCGTCGTCAGTGTCCCGCTGCATGGACCTGCCAAGCTAAATTTAATATCGTCGCGAAAACGCACCCCGCACTTAAACAGGCATAGGCTTCTCGTTTTATTACGTGCAAGTTGACCGTACACTATTCTTAGACCCTTTTTCTATTTAAAGTGGTAATGCCAAGCAGGCAGATTACCACAGATAATACACTCACCTAAAGGATTATTAGGAACACCATACTAATACGGTGTTTGACCCCCTTTCGCCTTCAGAACTGCCTTAATTCTACGTGGCATTGATTCAACAAGGTGCTGAAAGCATTCTTTAGAAATGTTGGCCCATATTGATAGGATAGCATCTTGCAGTTGATGGAGATTTGTGGGATGCACATCCAGAGCACGAAGCTCCCGTTCCACCACATCCCAAAGATGCTCTATTGGGTTGAGATCTGGTGACTGTGGGGGCCATTTTAGTACAGTGAACTCATTGCCATGTTCAAGAAACCAATTTGAAATGATTCGAGCTTTGTGACATGGTGCATTATCCTGCTGGAAGTAGCCATCAGAGGATGGGTACATGGTGGTCATGAAGGGATGGACATGGCCAGAAACAATGCTCAGGTAGCCCGTGGCATTTAAACGATGCCCAATTGGCACTAAGGGGCCTAAAGTGTGCCAAGAAAACATCCCCCACACCATTACACCACCACCACCAGCCTGCTCAGTGGTAACAAGGCATGATGGATCCATGTTCTCATTCTGTTTTCGCCAAATTCTGACTCTACCATTTGAATGTCTCAACAGAAATCGAGACTCATCAGACCAGGCAACATTTTTCCAGTCTTCAACTGTCCAATTTTGGTGAGCTTGTGCAAATTGTAGCCTCTTTTTCCTATTTGTAGTGGAGATGAGTGGTACCCGGTGGGGTCTTCTGCTGTTGTAGCCCATCCGCCTCAAGGTTGTGCGTGTTGTGGCTTCACAAATGCTTTGCTGCATACCTCGGTTGTAATGAGTGGTTATTTCAGTCAAAGTTGCTCTTCTGTCATCTTGAATCATTCGGCCCATTCTCCTCTGACCTCTAGCATCAACAAGGCATTTTCGCCCACAGGACTGCCGCATACTGGATGTTTTTCCCTTTTCACACCATTCTTTGTAAACCCTAGAAATGGTTGTGCGTGAAAATCCCAGTAACTGAGCAGATTGTGAAATACTCAGACCGGCCCGTCTGCCACCAACAACCATGCCACGCTCAAAATTGCTTAAATCACCTTTCTTTCCCATTCTGACATTCAGTTTGGAGTTCAGGAGATTGTCTTGATCAGGACCACACCCCTAAATGCATTGAAGCAACTGCCATGTGATTGGTTGATTAGATAATTGCATTAATGAGAAATTGAACAGGTGTTCCTAATAATCCTTTAGGTGAGTGTAAATTGACAAGCTTAATATGGTCATGGTCATTTTTGTTTGTTGAGGACCACAGCCACAATTTGTTAAACAGGGCTGAACAGATTTCCTTGTCTCCAGCAACTTCCTCCAGCCCTTCTTGGGAATACCCCAGGACAGCAGAGTGATACAATCCCTCATTATTTGTCTGTCTTCATTCTGTGAACTGTCCTTGTGCACCTTCCGTAGGAGGCGCTCTGCAGCAGTATTTTAAATGGTTCCCCTTAATCAATCTGAAGCAGTTCTACTTTGAGGTCTCCACACATTGCTGAGTTTCTTCCCCATGTCATGGTTAACTAATTTTATCTGCTTTTACTTACAACCTTGTTCTTTCAGTCACTACCCAAACCTTGTGAATATAATTGTGAGTAGGGGTCATAAATCAATGGCTCCATCCACTCCACTGATGACCCTATTTAGCACCACTGTTTGGGAAAACTGCTGCTATTGTGCCAAATTGTAGGCCGGTCTCACAGTTACCTTTACCCTTAATCATGAACATGGATAGGTGTTCACCCAATACCTGTAGAGAACAGTGTAAATGGCAAGAATGGGAGAGGAAACACTTTAAAAATTGTAGATGGTGAAGATCATTGCAATGTAAGCTTTGGAGTTTCTAAAGACCAACAGATTGTGTTTTGTATCTCACAAACTCTGAAGGTATCTAAATATGACAGCTCACTCTCTCACACTTCTGTAAATGTGCTGGGTCTTCATCTAGTGAGGTAGTTCAGGTTTAACTAGGATCACAAAAACTGTTATTTTAATACTTTCCTAGCATTTTAAAGTATTTCAGCATTGTAACATCAGTAAAATTCTGATTATCTGGCATTTGTAGAACTAATGCAGTGACGGAGTACTATATTTAAAAAAAAAAATCCCTTAAATCAGCAAATTTGGCATTTGTCATTAAGTTCACACTCACATAGTTTTCTGAATGTGCATACTCTGCGCAATGTGATTTTGTTTTGTACATGTAGCGTACATACCATATGAAACAAAGTGATCCTGTTTCTATTTATATTGTTTACCAAATGTACTGGTTGAGGTCCTTCACATACCGTCGAACACTATGTGTTGTTCATGTGATTTGTTGACAAACCTCTTAATAAAGAGGGGAGCGTGTACACTAAGAATGCTGGACGTGATGTTAAAACCCTTCTTGGAAGGATGCAGCTAACTTGCTAGCTACTTTAGGCAGCAAAACGCTCTTTTTTAAATTATGAGCTACTATACAAAGGCAACACACGATTTAATGAACATAGTGTAGATCTTTTATTTTAAAGCCAAGAAGATGAAAAAGACCTCAGGACTGAAAGAAATGATGATGAAGAAACTTGCAATTCACTTTTCTCAAAAGATGATTCAGTACAGATAAGCACAAACAAAGCTATTTTCAAAAAAGGCTGAAAAAATCCTTAACTGTCTCTTCAATTGTGAAGCGACAAATAGAATGAAATGCACATTGTAATAAAAGTAAATACAGGATTACAATGACTTGTGTGTTAAAGTGTAGTAACTGACCACAGTAGACTGTTTCAGTGGTCATCTTTTCACTGAAGTTTGGCAGATTTTATAGATTTTCTGATCTTTCAAAAGCCTGAAGTGTATACATTGACATGCTTCTCCCAAAGGCTTTTTATTGAAATGAAGAATTGACTGAATAGAAACCATTTACAAATCAAAATATTGACCAGAAGTCTGTATTTATGTGAAATGGACTGTAGCAACAGTATTGTAACATACTGTAGGTGAAAGTAATAAATGTCAGTGTAAAAGAAACCCTCCGTCTGCATGTGAACAGTCCCTGGTATCATGCTATGCATTATACAGCATGTCATAATAATTACAAAGAGAAGTCATTGTGCCAAGCATGGCCGCTTGACCAATAATAAGTGGACAATGCTAACGCATTTGCTGTATATCTGAAGGGGTGCCAGAACAGAATTACTTGTCACCAGATGATGGACCATCATGGTTACACTGTATAGATTTTGTGGTTTATACTGTATATCAAACCAAACAGAAATTGTGAAATCTACTGAAACCTTTGTTAAAGGAGAACAGGCAGGAATCATAACTGAAATGACACTACCATGGAAGTCAGGCCTTAAGACTCCTAGATAGCCACGACAGTGGTGATATTTATTACCACACCTAAATATTGGGTATACAGTAGAGTTTCTAAGACAATGAGCTCTGGAACACTATTGTAACTTCAGGACATGAGAGAAGATGATGGGAAACATGTCTGCAGTTCCCAGTGCCTTTGTGCTGCAAAATGGGGACTTGTCTACTACAGTATATGTCTCCCTGTGCTGCATTATGATAACTGAATTTCCACAAAATTGCAGGGACACAAGGAGCCTTTAGAGAAAGGAAGCTGTTACTGCTAAACCTGGTGTTCCCTAGACATTTCCAGATCCTGAAAGTATGATACGTGGTTCTTGTGGAAATCATCCCAAGAAGGGATTTAATAGGACCTCATTGCTACAGCACAGAAAAATTTAGAGGAAGCTACAAAGTTGACATGGCAGGGGGAGACCTAGAAGAAGCCAGAGAAGGGAGAAAGGTGGAAAAATAGAGAGCTGAAGGAGAACATATTTAGTGTGATGTTTCCATGTTAATTTAGATTGTATTCGATGTTGTGTGGAGGATCAGCTTGAAGGAAGACAGGACAGTTCCCTGAGGCTCTCCAGTAATGCACACCACCATTTCTGACACACATTACCTTTCTCTGTTATTATACATTTGTGTTGTAATAAAAACTAATTTCTCTTGTTTGCTTTTGACCTCCTTTATTTTGGCTTGGGACTGCTAATAAGTGCCCCATCCAGGCTGCAACAGATATTAGCTTTTACAGTAGATTCAAATGAAGGTCTGCCTGATCTACATACATAAAATAGTAGAGCTGTTTGGAGAGTATAGTGAAATCAATATGGTTCGAAGTAGCGTAGTCGTAAGTGGGATTCCACATTTACTGTATGTTGTGGTCATAAATAAATCGTATCATCTACAAATAACTCGCCAAAAGTCCAACTCTTCCTTCCTAGCTTAAATATTTTATATATAATTACATCATATATAATTCACTAAGGACACGCAAAACAGTGAGCACAAGCAAGACATAGAGCCACGCCCCCCAACTCAAAGAGCCCCGCCCGCCAACTCTAAGACCATGGGATATGCTCGACAGAGCCCCGCCTGTCAACTCTAACCCTCCTACCGCGTCATGGGATACGCACGACAGAGCCACACACGCCAACTGTAACCGTCCCCCCACGTCCACCGTCGCTCTCGAGTCAAGTGCACTGCCTGCTCATGTGCCCGCATGCAACAACTCACCAAACACAGCCTCAGTCGCTTTCATCTGTGCAAAAGTCCACATGCACCTCTGAGCGACGTTGACTTTTCACCGCACGCAAGACAGAGAGCCACGACTGCCAACTCACAGAGCCCCGCCCATGGGTTACGTATGAAAGAGCGACGAACGTCCACTCTAACCCTCCTCCCACATCATGGGGAACACACGACAAGGCCCCGCCAGCCAACTCTCACCCTCTGCAGGCTTCCAATATCGCTCTCGAGGCAATTATATGGTGACATCGACTTCTCAACTGTCACTCTGGAACAACTCAGTACGCAAGCTATATTAAGCGTCATCAACGAAGACTCACTACACCTTAAAGAACAGGTGCTGAAACTTATCCCTAACGACGAGGTAACTTTCACCAGCGTTGACTCCATCGTCACAGACAATCCTGCAGATTAACTTGCATTCCCCGAAGAATTTCTTAGTCTAACTCCCACTGGCATGCCTCTGCATAAACTCAGAATTAAAATTGGTTCAGTCATCATGCTTCTCAGGAACCTCATGCCAGCAAAACGTCTCTGTAATGGCACTAGACTTTCTGTTACCAGCATTCACCTCAATATACTGGAGTGTAAGATTATCACATCTGCTACCTCACAAACTGTCCTTATTCCCCGGATTTCACTGACCCCATCAGATTCTAATTTGCCTTTTACTTTACATGCAGACAATTTCCTGTGAGATTGGCATTTGCAATGACTATTAATAAGGCACAAGGACAAACTTTCAAAAAAATATGCCTGTATCTGCCAAAACCTGTTTTCACTCACGGACAATTGTATGTTGCTCTCTCTAAAGTTCCATCTTTTCATTCACTGACAGTTGCATCCTCAAACCCTCCCCATTTGGACAGCTGTGTCTTTCAGGAAGCGTTCACTCCACAATAAATAATTATATGTGGCGTATGCTACGCTGCAGGTTAGCTAGTTGTAGTATATTGATAGACTTTATCAATTCATGATTAGACTATTGTAATCCTCTTTTTATTTGCCTTCACACTCCGGTTAAGGCTATTAGGCTGTAAACCCAGACAAGTCACTGGGACCACAGAAGCCCTGAGCTCACTATTTGCTGGAGTGTCATTTGAGGTTGAATGGCCTTGAGAACTCTGTTACTGTTAAGTCTTTTTTTTTCAAAATCACAAAATACTGGTTTACAATGTATGAGACTGCAAGATCTTCTGATGTTGGCCCGCTTACTGTCGCAAAACTGTGTCATGAAAGTTGGAGTTTTGGAATGGAGGATCATTTCTCAGGAAAACAGTGTGGCAAGTGTATTTGAAGAAGGGAAGAAGAGTGTGAGGGGGGCTTGCTGTTTTTGTGGTTATGGTATTTGGGTAGTTGACTGGTGGACAAGCCACCCCACCTTACTGAAAAGGCCCAACTCCTGTTTAGCTAAGCCCAGTCAGTGCAGCTAGTAGGGTGTAATTCTGCTTTTGGTCTCTGATTATCAAGTGTACACTTCCCTCATGAATTCATTTTTTTTTAAACAGACTGTTTTAATTATTTATATTTGGTACTTTTTTCCCCAGTTAGAATGGTGCATGGCAGTATCCTGCATTACAGTTTCAGGACTGATGACCCACTTAATCACTGTGGCCTTTTATCTGCCTACCCCTCATTTACAAATTTAAGTCATCCCATGGCTTCAGCCATGGCACTGTATGCTACCTTGGGCTGCATTGATGCAAGTTTCAGGTCATCATATGTGGCCATGTTCTAGAAAATGCAATAAAATATTCCTGTTTATACTCCTTCAATCATCTTATTTAAAATGAATTATTAAACATGAACATTCAGTGATATCCCAATAAGAGACAATACTGGAGTGACAATTTGTTTAATGTTATAACTGAAGAGGAGGACAGATGAAGATGAAAATGGTTTAGCTGTAGGGATAAGTCAAACATCACTATAAAACTTCACATGGTTAGTATGTTAAAATTCATGTTACTGCCAAAAAATTAAAGAAAGAGCACAAATCATCTCAATGATCTGTCTTACATGAACTTTGATGCCGGATTTATTATAGCTGTCCTTATTATAGCTGAAAAAACACGTCCACATTCTTAAAGATTCCATAAGAACAGAATCACACTTACATATTGGTCTACTTAGCATGTGTTAGTACTGTAATTTCAGTCTAAAATATGCAAATAGCATGAAATAGGAACCTCTGTTTACACGAGTCAAAGAAGACTTATAATAGGTAAGGGTGAATAGTAAAATAATAATGACACCGACCCATAATCCATACACAATGAAGATCTGGAAAAATGCCATAAAATATTTGTGGAGTAATTCTTTTACAATTACAGAGGTTAGTTTAACTTTGTTATACTGTACCAGTATGCTAACAGTTTCAGTTAACCTGCTTATTTACAGTATATTTAATGTTAGCTCTCTCTACTTTGACAGATGTAAGCATATTGCAATATAGAATAAAAAAAGTAAGTTAGTTGTAATCTTACAAAATAACTGTTTGACCTATGTTTACTTAGCCACCATTTATGTTTAAATTGTTTTCAAAAGCTTTTGAATACATGTTAAGTTCCTGACATTAAACTATCAAACATATAGAATTTAAACTTTCTGTTCATAATCTTAGTCAGAAAAACAGTTTCATCACATTGTAATCGGGGAAAGTGGAGTATACTGACCAGAAGTGCCATTTCATAAGTCTTATTCCTTTGAGAATGGACGCGCTGTAGTGTTTTCCATCTGCACAGCATTAACTAAGACAAGCATTTGCCATCTGATCCCATGTCAGTACGACACCAAAGATGATGTAGCTAAAAAGGCACTGCAACAGTCTTAATGCAACATGTAAACTTCATGTACTCACCAGATTTAAAACGCAGTGTTACAAGTATTAAGATCTACCTGGACATATAAAAAATTATTATGGACATACAGTACATGTATAATTAAAACTGTGGTCTTTATATCTTTTGATTGCTTGGATTCATTTTGCTCACTTTGTTTCATAATTGGAAAAACTGTTAAATCTCGGACAAGGATTTTTTTGTGAACACTGAGGAATGGTACAGAGGGTCTTGTTTCATGATTCTGACATTGTTTAGGATAACTGGATGAGAGTCTATCCATCAGTGATGCCACCCAGAAGTAAAAGATCTTGCTGCTTGTTTGCCTAAAATTACATGGCATGATTATACATGAATATGCCCTCTGAAGAAATTCTGCCCTGTCCAACATGGCCTCTACTCTAACTCAGATTGAGCAAGTTTAGTAATGACATTGTGGCGCTGTACTATTGTGATTAGCATTGCTACCTCATGGATAGTGTCAAAAATATCAATTTATCCATAAACATTGATTTGGACATTATTAAATGGCATAATATTAATTTTCCATAGTATCGATGTTTTCCATATGTGATATGCTTTCTGGCATGTACCACTTTGTAACTTCTCATATACCATCAGTAGTATGCATACCACAAGTTAAAAACTGATGGACTACAGTAGCATTTACAGGAAATTACACTACTTGCATTTTACTGACTTGTTTACAGAGGCTTCTAAATAAGTACACTATCTCAAAGACAACACCGTCTTCATAATTTTAACATAATTGTATATTTTTTTAAATATTGTTAATGTTTACAGAAGTCTACACTTTAGTACTGTACTTTTTGGGCATTTTATTGACTTTCAAATGTATGAGGCTTATGAATAAATGCACTCCCTAAAGAGTAATCAAATTTATATATATAATAATATATATAATAATACAAAATTTTAATACAAAAATTTTGATCTTTCATTTCCCTCCTTTCTCCACTCAGTATTTGGGAACCAGGGACTGCTCCAGCTCGCTAAACACACAACACAGTGTAAAACCAGAAAGAAAGGTTTATTCATGGGAGACTCTTCCAGTAATTGTTTCCCACAACACCAAGCACAGTACAACCAGCAAATAGCAAGGACATAGCAAGACTTTGTCGTCTTTCTGTCTCTCCCTCTTGGTCACTACCTTCTCCACTCCTACGCGTAAGCTTCATTCTCCTTCCTCCCAACTTTGACTTTTTGAGTAGTGGCAGGCAGCTCCTATTAACTAAACCCCAGAAATACATCTGGTGTCCCAAAGGCTTGGCCCGAGAGCACCTCCAGGTAAGGCGAGAGCCCCGTGAAGTAGGACTTGTTAGTCCCGGTAGCTCCCCCTGGTGGCACCCACAAAACCCAACAGAGCTGAGCCAAAGAAACCAGTTCCCTTGATGCCCTTGATCTTATTCACCACTGGGCACCTGGATGTCAGGGGACCTGTGATGAGAAGAGCTTGTTTTCTCCTCTTTTTCTCAGTGGTGGGCTGCTGACACTGCACCAATCTTTTTCTTTGTCTCTCGCTCTTTGTCATGGCTGTGCAGGTTCCAACTGACTTTTGTGTCTTCCTGCTGTCTCAGAGGGTTGGGGAGTGGGCATCAATGCTAGTTTTCTTTGTCTTATATATAATTTTGAAAGTTATCATTTGTTGCATTTATTTTAATAAATTTACACTTAAATATCTAAGAACTAATAGTTTTTTTGGTTTTAAAAGGTACCGCTGGTTATGAATGGCACTATATATGTTAAAGATAATCTGATATATTTGTAGTACAGCAACTGCACATCACCAATAAAGTCTACAATGGTTAGTGCATTGAAGTTCTTATAATTCCCAAGAAGAGGCCTTAAAGAAAAATAACCCTTTAAGTAACGCAAAAAAAAAAAAATGCCCCACCTTTCTTGTGTTTTAAAACTGCCTCATTTATTGCATTCAGACAGACAATGCAGACAAATGCTGAGAGCACTTTGAGTCAGGGGATTTCTTCATCCCAGCAGTGGTACTCAATTCCACCCGGTGGTTAAACATTAACATTATACAAAGTTATTGTTTGTTTTACCTGCATTTTTATCACTCTTTAATATTGTTTTTTATCAGTATGCTGTTGCTGGAGTATGTGAATTTCCCCTTGGGATTAATAAAGTATCTATCTATCTATCTATCTATCTATCTATCTATCTATCTATCTATCTAATCTGTGTGCTAGGATGCCATCTATTGGTAGAAAAATGTATTGCTCAAAGTGAGCATTTTTGGAAGGATGTTTTGAATATAATTTAACCCTTCACTTATCCTTTTATTCCAGAAGTCTGATCATCTTTGTCAGGATGAATGTTTTGAAAAGAAAAAAACCAGCCCACCCAACTGAGAGTAGAGATGACACATATTGTCATCACCTATTCGTCTGACTTTGTCTTTGACTTAGAATGCCTTATTCATCTCCACTATTGTCAACTATCATCAGTTCATTAATGGACAGATATTGTAGGTTTCCATTTATGTTAATCAGTTTCTGATTTGTTTTCTGTGTGTTCTAAATCAATGTCTTTACCTATACTTGCATTGTACCTGAGACTTGTGTTCACAGTGTTTTGTGCAATGCACTCAGTGAAGACCACTATACAAAAATAAGTTGTGCTGTGTTGTATTGTATTTGTGCTTCCTGTATTGTATGTACATCTGCAGCATCACCAAAGTTTCACAGTCAGATGGTCTGTACATAGACTATCCTGCTGTCCCTATCATTCATGAATTCAAACCAGAATTGCACATTGTATCAGAAAAGAAGAATGCGACACCCAAAACCATTTATTGAATTGGGTTGCTGACCACATCCCAGGTTAGGTTAAATGGTGGCTTTTAACTGGTCCCATATGAGCAAGCAACCTCAGGTCCCTGAAATGGATTAAAGAAATGGATGAGTGGATATATAGATAAACCATAATTGTGTTATAGTTACGTGTGATCTACACAGTATATATTTGTGTAAGGGATTACAAAATAATTGTAACTTGAGAAAAAGCCAATAAAAGATTTGCCAAGACTAGGAATAAAATACTTTTAGTGGCATGTAAAGAGAGGCAGGAGTCTGAGGCCAAAAGGAGTGATTAGAAGCTAATCGATAAACTAAAAATCAAGATCAAAAGTAACAGACAAAAACATCCTAACCACAACTATTTTTTTTCCCCTAACTAGGCAGAAGTTCACGTAGAATAGCATCAAAGACCTTGAACATGTCAAACTTGGATAGACAGCAATGAGCACAGCCATCTTAAACAGATTTATCATGGGTCATGTCAGACACAATGCTGGCTTGAACCATGTACTTTACAATGACTGTTATAAACATGCCTGCTACTGATTTCAAAATAGTGCCAGAATAACCACGCAAGAAATAAAAAGGAGCATAAACCATTAATCAAAATCGCAATACAAGTAAAGTACAAAATTCTATCATCAACTATAAATAAATGAGCTTGATTTTTTTCTTTTCTTTTTTTTTGGAATTGTTCTAACACTAGTTTCAGAATTCGTGTGTGCCACCATTTCTTCTAGACAGAGCAGGATAACAGTAAACAACTTGCCCATGGCCATGCAAAGATATCACAAAATGGCAGTGATCAAAGTGACATCACTGTCATAATGATAAAATTGTTAAACCATATAAAAAGCATGTAAAAATTCCCAATATAGTCCACAATGATTTTCAGACACCCATTACACTTGTGTTTTGATTTTCTGAACTGTGCTATTAATTTTAACCCCAGCTTGTTCTTTACCACCCCCTTGCTATTCCAAGTGTTTACATTATGAATATCTAGTTCGTCAAACTGAGTTTTTACCCTTGCAGATTTGTCGTAGTCCAGATTGTTTATATGCACTAGTCCTTAACAAGTTCACATGTAGCCTGTAGGATATTTGTCATAATTTGTAGCCTCCATAATTACAAAAAAATGTGTGAATAGTATTCCTAGGCATCACTGGCTAGACCAGGCCTTCACTGCCAGCTAGAAACAGGCCTCACCCTTTTGGCCCCATGCTCATTCAAATGGCCTGCCTCAGGCTTTGCAGGTCTATTAAAATTTAATTTCAAATTTATTTACAATTTAAAAAAAAAAAAAACAGAAAATCCAACCACAAACTAATAATGCTTTCAGTTCTAATAAACTTCACAATAACAGTGATTCTCACTGTACTACTTGACCCCACAGCCTTTATAGGTTTGTGGGCAGTTCCTAAGTGCAATGGACAGGTGACCCCGCCTCTTGGAGTTCCACCCACAAAGAACATGAAACATGCTTGCATTTAAAGAGACGGTACATACTGTAGTTGTAAACATAAACAGAAATACAAATAAAACGTAACAACTCAGAAATAACAAAGTAATATACAGTACATAAATTCATGTAATACTAGAAAAACATTGTGTGGTCTTGAGATGTTCTCAAACCCTATAATTGGTTTTTAGCATCACCGTGAGCAGTTGGCGCGTGACCATTGTCCATTGTAACATATGAAAGGTCATCTGCATGTTAGCATCTGCAACAGAAGGTGGCAAGACAGGGAGAAGACAGGAAGCATCCAACAGTCAGTCTAAGACATGATGGACCACCATTTACCAAAAAAGAAAAAAACACATTTCAGGTTCCAAAACCAGATTGCAAGGCACCAAAACAGTTGTTAGAGCCCACAAGCACTAATATGTGTCTGCTGAAAAAATGGAAAACTGAAGTTTTCAGAAAGGTTGATTATGTCATATCTTCTAATCTTCAAGCAAAAGCCAAACTTTGCCATTTTGATGTTCATTTGTCTTAAATTCTGCTATTTTTCTGGTGCTTTTTCTATGTTTCAGTCTGAATGTTTATTACTTTTGTGTGCTTGTCTTTTTGTTTGTTTTACTGTATTGTAATTTTTTTTGTCTTAAGCACTTTGATTGTTGTACGCATTAGGAGATAGTTTAAATAGGTAGACCCTCATGTATCAGATCATGAAGGAAGTTTGTGTGCTGTTTTGTTTCCTTTTCAAACTAGTGTAGAAGCCTCTTAGGTTTTCTGTCACCATTTGTAGTTTCTGTTGTTTTAGTCTCCCTGATAGTTTTTAAAAAAATTTTTTAAATTTATTCTCTTAACACTTTGAGCGGAAGGTATGATTTAACTCATATGTCATTGAACCTGTCTGGGTGTGATGTACGAGATAAATCATACCTCTGTATTCCGTTACCATAGATGCAGACAGTGTGCTGGCGATCTCTGCTGCTGTGTCTGTTACCTACTACAGTGCTGCTATCTAGTTGGTAGAAATGCAGTTTATTTTTAATAGTATAACATTAGAACAATCTAGAAGAGAACAGGCCATTCAGCCCATCGAAGCTCACCAGTCCTACCCACTTAATTCTTCTAAAAAAAAGTCTTTCAAACACCCTAAAGTCATACTGTCCACCATACTACTTGGTAGCTTATTCCAAGTTCTCAGTGTAAGGAAAATGTCCTAATGTTTGTGTGAATTTTATATTTAACACTAGAGTCACTGAAGCCTATGAAAAAACTCGTAATCCCAGGCCACCTTAAATTCTTTCATACCTCCCCTCATTGGCGTCTTGATTTGCAAATGTGTCGATCAGCACAATCAGCATGCAGCCTGATGTTTGATCTCGCCTGTACTGCATTTTCGGTATCATGCACCATAATGTAGATTAGCAGCTCACTACTCACAACATGTCACATCATTATTATACTGATTTTAGCTATGTGTTCCTGTCATGCTACACTTATACAGATCGTTGTAGACACGGAACACACATGAAGAGTATGTGTTCCAAATAACAATATGATATTTACTCTATACAACTCCAGGCACCTCACTACCATTTTGCGACGGAGCTGGCTCTGGCGGTGAAGGAGATGGGATAGCAAGGTTCTTGTGCTGATCAACATATTTGCAAAATACAAGACACTGATGGAGAGGTGTGAAGGAAGATAAGGTGGCCCGGGATTACAAGTTTTTTCATAGGCTTCAAGGATTCTAGTGTTAACAGGTTTCCAACTGTGTCCCCGTGTTCTTGATGAACTCCTTTTAAAATAACAGTTTCGATCCATTGTAGTAATTTCCTTCATAATTTTAAACACTTCAGTTATGTCACCTCTTAATCTTCTTTTGCTTAAACTGAAACGGCTTAATCTTTTCTCATAATTCATCCCCTGTAGTCCTGGACTCAGCTATGCCAAAAACGTATAAAGTTGCTGATGTTTTCAAACAACTAAATTTGTTGCAAGATAAATATTTTGATAGTAAAGGTAGTGATTCAGATAGTGTCAGTCAATTAGATAATGTGAAACCTGTAAGCTCAGGTACCGATGTAGATAGTGAGGTGACTGAGGTCTTCGATCCCCCAGTTGCAAATGCTGATAATGATCGTGATTCTGGATTTGTTCTTAAATCATCTGTGCTCTCTCATTACTACATAAGATCGTCCAACTGAGGTTGTGGTTGCCCTGTAGACGTTTCTTCATCTCAAGATGTCCAACGTCTCACATCTATCAGGACAGCATTATATGAACAATCACCAACTATGAAATGTGCTGTATGCATTTTTTATGACCGTATGCATAGACTTATACTACAGCACCCAGGTAATAAATGATCCAGCTGTCAATTCATTAAGTGAATCATTTTAGCATGTTTTTGCTTTAAAACTATTAAATTAGTTACAATATGTATATGCCTATGCATTTATGTTCAAAATGTTTTTTGCTCTACTTTTGCAATTTATCTCTCTTGCTGTTTAAAACTCATCCCGTTGAATTGATACAGTGCCTTTAAATGCTTTTCTTATTTGCTAACGCAAAGTATTTTCATATTTGTATATAAATCCTTGCCAAAGAAACATGTAAATGTGAAAATACAGCATCAGTAGAGCATGGCTGTCTCCAAGCTATTTAAAGCAAGAATTGCAGTGACATATCGATTGTTGATTACAGACGATACAAGTTGTGAAGTCTGTAACCACCCACAAGGGACCTGAAAACCAAAACAGTGTAGGTCTTCAGAAAACACTGTCCTCACTAAATTTCATTTCTGAAAAGCTGTCCTTATTTTTATTTAACAATTCCTGTATTCACTCTCAACTCATTAAGACAGATTCTGTAGCACAAAGAAAGCTTTGTATTCCATATAACCCATCATAGCAAAGCCATATACTGTACAGCAATTTTAGGGAGATACATGGAACAATCCTATGTCACCTTTATACCTGCAATCCTACTGGAAATGCATAAGATGTAGGAATAAAGTGTCATTAAAGATGATTTATTAAGGCTCATTATACATGAACAGCCTGGAGTGGTCTGCATGGAACACAAGAAGCTCCTTCTTGTTCTTCATAATTCAGTTGCCTGGCAACACTGAGAAGGAGGGTTTGCTCAGAGTAAGCAGGGTTTTTTAAAACAGATTTGTTATTTGGAAAAGATGAAGCACTTGGTCCTGTAAAAATACTGGAGGAATGCAATGTGTTTGTTTTGATGAGTGTTACTCCTCTTTAAATCACTGGGAGAGCTTAAGGGCACAGTGTGGCTAAAAACTTGAAAATGACTTTCAAACATTAAGTAAATGAAGAGTCTCCGTACAAAAATACTACTATTGTTTTTAAAGCCTGGGCTGAACTGTGATACAATATGCATGATTGCCTCACACATTAAAGAAACTGGATTCAAATCCCGTGGTTACTCTTCTCAGGTACTGCAGGATTTTGAAGGCTATTACAATAGGTGGCACATCTCTGATGGGGCACTCAATAGTACCTCACCCAACAGTACCTTACCCAGTTGGGATGCTCATGAAATGGAAGGATAGCTGGGGAATTTAGATTCTGGCTTCTTAGTTACGCAACCTACTAATAAGAAGAAACATTACTATTTTTCCCTAATAATTGCTATATCCAGGGGTTCACCCTCAATCCCAATCACCAACATCCCAATAATGTGTAGGTTCATTTCATCCGTGACTAGAAACTGATTGTGTGTCCCCTGCAACAAGTTCTTGTATTTTTCTTGCTCTTTGTTTTTGATGCTCTTAGGCTAAATAGGTGTAAGCAGTGCAGAAAATGGATGGATTGATTGCATAAAAGTTTAAATCTGGGTTAGAATTCACTCATTGTAATGAATCTTTATTGTATTGAGCCAAGATTATTTAATATATGGATGAACCTAAGGCAAAGCATGATGAGAAGCTAACCTAAACATTTTGATAATATAGTATATATCTGGGGTTAGCTGACACCTGCCATTTTCTTGATGCTTCAGTGGGTTGTGGGTTCATATTCTGCTAATGACACTGTGTGACCATTAGCAAGTCACATGACCTGCCTGTATTCCAGTTGGAAAACAGAAGGAAATGTAACCAATTGTATCATAATATTGTAAGTCACCTGTTTGGATAAAGGCATCAGCCAGATAAGCAAATGCAGATGAATAGCTACCATGGCACCAGTGATGTCGGCTCTCAACACCAGTGACACTACTCCTACAATAAAGGGAAATTTGAGACTTGGACTTTGCACTCACTTAACTGTACTTTCACATATCACTTTCTAAGTGATCCATTTTTGTGTTACTTGTTTTATATTTCATCTTTGACATTGTTTACGTTGTACTTTTGATCATTTGTACTGTGCTTTTTGAATTCATTTTTGCCATTGTTTACTATGGCTAATTTGACCACAGATTGTCAGGAAGTTCTGCTTTTGCTCTCTGAGCTGATCATTCTTTGAAAAACCAGCAGTGAAGCATGTGCATCACTTCCTGGGGATTGTTTATGTGATGGACTCTCCTAGGTTACAAGAGTAACCCCTTCAGGTAAATTTAAAGGTGCAAGATGCTTAAAAGGCTGCTCATGCTTCTGGCCTACTTGTTTTTCTTTCAGCCGCTCCCGTTAGGGGTCGCCACAGCGGATCATCTTGTTCCATATCTTGCTGTCCTCTATATCTTGCTCTGTCACACCCATCACCTGCATGTCTTCTCTCACTGCATCCATAAACCTTCTCTTAGGCCTTCCTCTTTTCCTCTTGCCTGGCAGCTCTATTCTTAGCATCCTCTTCTCAGTATACCCAGCATCTCTTCTCTGCACACAGCCTACTAATCCTTGCCAATACCCAGAGGAGTCTGTTCTGCTTAATGGGAGAACTTGTCCCTTGGGATTGTCTATGGACCACAACATACTCAACCACCTACCAAGCAACTGTAATGGTTCTATAAGTAGCAGTTCTCTGCTGGGTTGTCCCAAAATATTTCTGCTATTTTTTTAGTTGTTGAGTTCCTCTACTAAGGTACTTGTAATTTCTATTCAGTGGTTTACTAGCAAGAAATCTGCATCCTTGCAGTGTGGGAATCTTTCTTTGCTTTCCTAATCTCCTACCCTCTCTTAATGATGAATGATTCATGGCAAATGATCAAACATTGTGTCTGTTGTCTGGTCTCTAAAGTTGCATAGAGGCCCTGAACACTGCGAATATAAACTCATTTATCACAACGCACAGATTTTTCTTAAGTTTAACTGGTACATTTGAGATAACATTTGTTAAAATTAATAACTGTTGTACTACAGTACATCAAAAGAGTTTGGACTTGAATAGACCATTCAGCTCATCTGTTCATATTAATTTAACTTTTGCAAAATATGGTTGAGTTTGAAGTTCTCAAGTACTGCTGTCAATTGTCCTCAATGGTTTTTGTTTGGAAAAAAATCATTTTTTCTCTTTTTGTGAATTTTTTTCCTAACAGTCTTCAACTGTATGTTTTTGTTAAACCACTCCTGTAGCTTCCTAAGCGTTATGTTTAACCCTGGAAAAACAAAAAATGTTGATTTTTTTTTCAACAAGAAAAAGTTGTGTAACAGAAACAGCTAAATACCTTTCCTACCATGATTATATGAACATTTTTGTATGTCTAGTGTCCACTGCTGTACTGATGCAGATTTCATCCAGTGATATGTTTTGAAACAGTCGCTAATGCACAGCCCGGCATTTCAATCTGAACAGTAGAAGTGTGTTTATTTGTGCACTTTAATGAGTACTTTTTCCTGTAGCTTGCACATGAGATGGTAAAATGTCAGTGCCTGATCTGTGCATTTGACACTGTCCATTGTGTTATTGCAGGCTTCCTCAGCACAAGATGTACTGACATTTCCCCTGACATGAGCATTGACAGTTGCTGTACTGTGGACAGCGGTTAGGGGGTTCGTGTCTTTCTTGTTCTTGCACTTGATTGTAATTATTTTTCCTTTTTTCCACACAGAGGGCACACATTAGTGAAACTTCATGCGGTCAAAGTTACCAGGCATATTGGCTGTTTGGTCATACATTTTTACTGTTTGTGTCTATGTTTTATGACCAATTCACATCATCACCGATATTTCTTGATTTGTGGAATGGTTCAACTTGTACTAAAAACTGATATTATGGCTTTTCGTTTGCCATTGTGTTTTTGATCGAAGGTTCCATCCCACTCATGCATTTTGAAGATATCAGTACTAGGGTGTTGTACCGTGTTAGCCATTATGAATGTAGAGAAAAGCCAAGCAAAATGACACCTTTTATTGGCTAACTAAAAAGATTACAAAATGCAAGCTTTCGAGGCAACTCAGGGACATCTTGCCTGAAGAAGGGGCCTGAGTTGCCTCAAAAGCTTGCATATTGTAATCTTTTTAGTTAGCCAATAAAAGGTGTCATTTTGCTTGTTTTTTCTCTACATAGAGTTATCATAAAGTGGTTGAACACATGGAAATATTTGATTTTCTGCAGCATGTTATTTCATCCACTAGATGACTGTCTTTAGAGTTTTGGGGCTTAACACTGTAAAGTTGATCATTCTACATCGTCTCATGTCTGGCTAATCTTAATTACATAGAAGTCCATGGGCAAGTCACATTCAGGGTTAACCCAAAAGAGGTTGAAACCAACAGCTGGTACTAGCCATGCCTATTCTAACGATTTTCAACACTTCAATTCTGTCTCCTCTTTGCTTCTGTTTATTCACCTCCTTCAATCTTTCCTCATAGTTTATGCCCCTAGTTTTGAAATCATCCTCATATGCTTTCTCCACACCTTTCTCTACTACAGTTAAACTTTTGCTTTGTAACTTTAATGGTTTTGAATAGTGATGTCTTTTTCATATTGTGTACTTCCAAATTTAATTCTTTCAGATTATATAATTATCTATACTAATAAAAGGCAAAGCCCTCACTCACTCACTCACTGATTGACTGACTGACTGACTGACTCATCACTAATTCTCCAACTTCCCGTGTAGGTAGAAGGCTGAAATTTGGCAGGCTCATTCCTTACAGCTTACTTACAAAAGTTGGGCAGGTTTCATTTCGAAATTCTACGCCTAATGGTCATAACTGGAAGGTATTTTTCTCCATTAACTGTAATGGAGTTGAGCTGGAATGACGTGGGGCGGAGTTTCGTGACATCATCACGCCTCCCACGTAATCACGTGAACTGACTGTCAACGCAGTGCGTAGAAAACCAGGAAGACCTCCAAAAAGCGCTTAAGAAAATATGCATTATATAATTGAGAAGGCAGCGAAACAATAAGAAGCGAGCGAGTGACATATACTACCATATTCATGAGTGCTGCTACCTCGGAAAGAAAGCAAGGTGTAAACCTAAACTTTAAATTAAGTTCATAGACAGGCTACCGCTGGCGTTTCACATGCCCACAGGTAATGCGGGATACAAGTTTAATGAGAGGACGCAGGATATAAACGAGAGTTTTGATCACTTTGTAACTAAGTTAAAATTGTAGGTGAAGGGGTGTGCTTATGCAAATTCCGAGACTGTGTTTGTGGGGATTGACAGTTAAGGCGGGTGGGGAGTCACGCCATCATCTCCCTCCCATTCATCTCATTTCGCTCTGAGCTGAGCTCCAGCTACGCCGTCTTCCAAGCAACTTCGTCAGACTGCCACCAAATACTCACAGAAAAATCCACAAGTTAATACACACGCGCTGTCTCTAGAGTTTCTCCACACTGAATCCTCCAGGCACTACTTACAAAAGGTTACATTGACAATTGTGTTACGTTATTTTTAAAATCTTTCCTTTTCTTAGCACAAGCACAGCTGAGAAGCTTCATGCATGTGCTCCATAACGCGTTAAAAATAATGCATTTAATCACACTTTGCATTACAAGCAAAGGGGAGCTTTTGTCAATGCATGATTTCCTGGTACACGGATTACATTGATCAGCGCATCCCGATTCATTTTACCCTCGCACCACCTTAGTTTGAGAAGAAGTATGAAAAATATGAGGTTAACACAGAAAAACAGATCACCAATTCAAGCTTTATGAATAATCGATTCGCCATCAATAATTGTTTTGGTAAAGCCATCCTCCTTCCATTTTATAATTTTTCCGCCATTAGCCATGATTAAATGAACGGTAAAAAAGTAAGAGCAAAGCGAGGGTGACTTATTTAGGCAGGTATATATATGACAGCAACACTCATGACAATGTCAATCATGTTACGCTATTATTAAAATGTTTCCTTTTCTTTTCATTACTTCTTTAACACACTACTTCTCCGCTGCGAGGCGCGGGTATTTTGATATATATATAATATATGAATGACCTCCAAAGAGCACTGAGACTTTTGATATCATGAACGTGTCTGCAAAAACTGTGGTCTCCTGCCCAGCAAAGTCGAGCAGCCAGCGCGGCATAGCTGTGCCAGCCTTTGAGACGCTGACTGCGCTTCTGCCTTAAGTCAAAGTGAGCACTTTTAATTTTTTTCATCCTCCCCCTGCGCTATAGCCCAGACAAGTGCAAACACGGGACCCCTTTTCTACACCACGGCAAAATAATATTAAGGCGATTCACACTTTCTTTTGCACGTATACGATTATGAGGTCCTCACCTCGGATTATGAAGACACGCACAGGAGTGGAGGACTGACAGTGCCATCACAGCCGATTAATGGCGGGACGCCTCACCAGTCTACACAAGACCCACGCGACTGTCCCCAAAAGGCGATCATAACGCCAGCTTAACACATCTCTATACTATATAAAAGAAAAAGGCAACTTTCCTTTCTTTACACCTTTTTCCTTTTATCCCAAACCAAAGCCTTTCTCCTTAACACTGCAGAGGACACAAAACTAATTTTCTTTAAATGCCGGTAAGGCACATTACCAGAGGCACAAATTTGAACGTTCACATAGAAAATGTAATTTCAATGTACCTGTACTTCTTAAAACGTTAATGTTTTACTGTTTAATAACTTATAGACTATATTTTATTATTTTTCCCTTGCACTCAGTGACCAAAGCTATACACACACATATAGACACATACAAACATACACACAAGTATATGTATGTGTATATATATATATATACACACACACACACATACATATACATACATACATACACACATATATATATAATTTGTGTGTGTGTATGTATGTATGTGTGTGTATATATGATGTAGATAGGTATGTATATATATATATATATGTGTGTATATGTAGATATGTATATAGATATGTAGATATGAAGATATGTATGTGTATATATATGTGTATATATATATATATATGTATGTATGTGTGTGTGTGTGTGTGTGTGTGTATGACAGCAGCAATCCAAGCTGTGAGAAAACAGTAAAAGGAGGCGTGTCAGACGTCGTGGTACATTTTCTGATGCAGCTACCGAAAACAACTTCGTGACGCTGCCGCCAAATACACAAAACAATTACTTTGACAATCATGTTACATTATTTTTAAAATGTTTCCTTTTCTTTTCATAACTTCTTTAACACATGACATCGCTGCGAAGCGCGAGTATTTTGCTATATATATATATCACAGCGACACTCATAACAGTGACAAAACAATTACATTGACAATCATGTTACGTTATTTTCAAAATGTTTCCTTTTCTTTCTCTTTCCTTCTTTAACACACTACTTCTCCGCTGCCAAGCTCGGGTATATATATATATATATATATATATATATAGATAGATAGAGATATATATATATAGATAAATATGAGAACAAGATATATATATATATATATAGATAGATAGATAGATAGATAGATAGATAGATATGAGAACAACACTCATATCAATGACAAAACAATTACATTAACAATCATGTTACGTTATTTTACGTATTGTACCTTCTTTAACACACTACTTCTCCGCTGCGAAGCGCGGGTATTCTGCTAGTAAGTAATATTTTTCTTCATATTTGTATATTTACATAGTGGACTTCTCCATCGCCAGTGTTTGAACACTTAACCATCTTGCAGTGACCCTAACACTGTTCCCTGAGGACGCACTCTTTTAACAATTACCCATCTGGAAACAGTTCTTTGTGCCATAACCCTGTGTTTTCTTGGCTTAAATCAATTCAAAGCCCATCCACAATCTACATGTTGAATCTTTGCTACTTGTAATACATTCATTATCCTCTTGAGATAGCATTTTCAAAATCTAGATTAATGATGATGTGCGTGCTGCTATAAGTAAATGTCTTTCTTGTATCCTTGTAAATTTCTAGTACTTCATGATCTCCTGTCTAAACCCATATTGACTGCCCACTAATGCTCTGGCACTTGATGCAATACGTGTTACTCAGCCTTATCTTTAATAATTGCATCCCTTAATTTATCTGTGATATGGTTTTAATTGACAGATCTGTAGTTACTAGGGTCATCTTGATCCCATTTTTCATTTAATTAGATGGCATTTTCTTGTTTTCAGTTATTAGGCATTTCCATAATAAGCAACAATTTAATGAATTTAGCAAGTATATACTGTATATGTTACGTTGTTCTGTGTATTTTTATCATCTGTATAATATAGGCCAATTTGTCGGTCCTTCAGGTACAGTTATAGGAAGCTTACTTCCCAGTGAAAGCAGTTTTCCTACAATTGCAAGTTTAGCTGACACTTCTCCACTTCAGTTTAAATGTTAGACCCATAGTCCATGGTCTAGTATGGCCCAGGCCAATTAGTATCTTCAGTAAATGTTATCTGGTCCTGGTGATTTTTTTCAGTTTCAAACTTTTAAATCCTTGTTGCACTCTTCTCTTTGTGATATCCAAAGCATTTAGTATTTCTTTGATATTAGCTGTTTGGCACCTCAGAGCAGTCGTGAGTCGAGGTAATTCTTGGTAGCAAGAAACAATCAGATTGCTTTTTGTTACCAAGAATTGAAAGCTCGGGCCAGTCACAGCCCATATCGCCTAACAGGAATTGACCGCTCGCAATCCGTTTCAGCTACCAAAAATTGGCCAATTACAGCTCGGTTGGCTACTAAAAATTGGGAATGGTGGGCCAGCCTTTTCTCAATTAATGCATTCTGCAAAAGCTTGTTTGAGTCAGCACGCATGGTTTGACCTTCTAAAATGTTATTCACAAGTTGCAATTTGAGGAAATAAATACCCTTAAGTAAAAAATATACATTTAATTTTGTTAAGTTTCATAAATGTATTGATTATAGTTCTTTTGCCACCCTTGGTATACTGTTATATATGAAACGTCTACTTGTGGAAGTGTGTGTCTGTCTGTTCGGCCCAGAAGTACGAGGCTACAGCATGACACTCAAAGAAAGCAACTCTGTTGCCAAAGTGAAACTGCCGAGAAAAGAGAACCTCTTTTAATTGCTAATGCACATTCAATGCAATTGATTGAATGAAGTGTCAGAATCCAATGGTTTCTAGATGCCTGGGCTTTTTACAGCATGGGCTTACACAGCTAGTATGTATGTATATATATGTGAGTATATAATATATATATTATACTGCTCAAAAGAATTAAAGGAACATTTTTTAATCAGAATATAGCATAAAGTCAATGAAACTTATGGGATATTAATCTGGTCAGTTAAGTAGCAGAGGGGGTTGTTAATCAGTTTCAGCTGCTTTGGTGTTAATGAAAATAACAACAGGTGCACTAGAGGGGCAACAATGAGACGACCCCCAAAACAGGAATGGTTTAACAGGTGGAGGCCACTGACATATTTCCATCCTCATCTCTTCTGTTTTTTTACTAGTTTTGCATTTGTCTCCGGTCAATGTCACTACTGGTAGCATGAGGCGATACCTGGACTCTACAGAGGTTGCACAGGTAGTCCAACTTCTCCAGGATGGCACATCAATATGTGCCATTGCCAGAAGGTTTGCTGTGTCTCCCAGAACAGTCTCAAGAGCATGGAGGAGATTCCAGGAGATAGGCAGTTACTCTAGGAGAGCTGGACATGGCCATAGAAGGTCCATAACCCATCAGCAGGACCGGTATCTGCTGCTTTGGGCAAGGAGGAACAGGATGAACACTGTCAGAGCCCTACAAAATGACCTCCAGCAAGCCACTGGTGTGAAGGTCACTGACCAATCATCAAACAGACTTCATGAGGGTAGTTTGAGGGTACGACATCCTCTAGTGTGCTCTGTGCTCACAGCCTGGCACGGTGGAGTTCGACTGGCATTTGCCGTAGAATACCAGAATTGGCAGGTCCACCACTGGTACACTGTGCTTTTCACAGATGAGAGCAGGTTCACCCCGAGCACATGTGACAGACGTGAAAGGGTCTGGAGAAGCCGTGGAGAATGTTATTCGGCCTGTAACATCATTCAGCATGAACGGTTTGGTGGTGGGTCAGTGATGGTCCGGGGATGCATATCCATGGAGGGACACACAGACCTCTACAGGCTAGACAATGGCACCTTGGCTGTCATTAGGTATCGGTATGAAATCTTTGGACCCATTGTCAGACCCCATGCTGGTGTAGTGGGTCCTGGGTTCCTACTGGTGCGCGGCCAAATCCTGGCCTCATGTGGTGAGAGTATGCAGGCAGTTCCTGGAGGATGAAGGAATTGATACCATTGACTGGCCGCCACGCTCGCCTGACCTAAATCACCTCTGGGTCATTATGTTTCGGTCCATCCAATGCCGCCAGGTTGCACCACAGACTGTCCAGGAGCTCAGTGATGCCCTGGTCCAGATCTGGGAGGAGATGCCTCAGCAGGACTCCATTTGTCGTCTCATTAGGAGCATGCCCTGACGTTGTCAGGCATGCATACAAGCACATAGGGGCCATACAAACTACTGAGTATGATTTTGAGTTGCTGCAATGAAATTTTGGAAAATTGGACTAGCCAGCTGCATCATTTTTTTTTTTTTATGGATGAAATGACAATTATAACATCAACTAAGGCATGCACCAGACGCCTGCTGGACAAACTCCAGGGTAACATCAAATGGGCACGAATGGAGATTAAACCAGAAAAATCCCGCAGCATCTCCATCGTTAAGGGCCAGCTCGTCAATGAGAGGTTCCATGTTAATGATGTGCCGATACCAACAATCCTGGAAAAGCCCATCAAAAGCCTTGGACGTTGGTACAATGCAGAGCTAAAAGACTCCGAACAGGTGGAACAACTCAGGCAGGACACTATTAGTGGCCTAAAGCAAATTAACTGTACTGCTCTCTCAGGGAAGCTGAAGCTCTGGTGCTTTCAGTTTGGATTGTTGTCCCGCCTCATGTGGCCAATTTCCATCTATGAGGTCACCCTATCCCATGCCAAGCAGCTGGAGAGGCTGGTGAATGTGCAGGTACGGAGGTGGCTTGGATTACCCAGATGCCTCAGTAGCATAGGCCTATATGGCAACGGAGCGCTCTCTCTTCCAATATCAAGCCTGGTAGAAGAGTACAAATGCCACAAAGCAAGGCTTGAAATAACCCTCACAGAATCTAGGGATCCCTTGGTCAGATGCGCTGCTGCAACCTTGGTAACAGGGAGGAGGTGGAGGCCAGGAGCAGCAGTGGCACAGGCAAAGGCTGTCCTGAGACATTGGGACATAGTGGGACAAGTCCAAACCAGCAGTGGGGGCCTAGGCCTGCGTACAACACCCACATGGCAGAAGGCAAACCCGTTAGAACGGCAACGCCTGGTGATAGGGGAGGTGCGCCACCAGGAGTAAGAGTACAGATGTGCTAGGGCTGTGTCCCAAGCCAAGCAAGGCCACTGGATGAAGTGGGATGGTGTGGAGAGGAGAAAGATCACTTGGAGCGAGCTGTGGAACATGGAGTCCAATATGATGTGCTTTACCATAAGAGCCACATATGATGTCCTGCCCTCTCCAACAAACTTGCATCTTTGGTTTGAAGTGGATCCGGCCTGTCTTTCAGTGTGCTGCCCCAGCAACTCTTAAACACATCCTGATGAGTTGCAAGACGAGGCTTACCCAAGGCAGATACACCTGGCACCACAACCAAGTGTTGAGGAGCATGGCAGCTGCACTGGAGATCAAGAGGGTAACTACTAACGCCATACCCTTGGAAGCTGAGACTGCCTCTCGGCAACGAACATCTTTTGTCCGTGAGGGGGAGAAGCAGCTGGCCAAAAGAGTGTCTCCAATCTTATGTCCACTGAATGCAGCCCGAGACTGGGAAATGCAAGTGGATTTAAATCAAAGACTAACTTTCCCACCTGAAATTGCAATAACAAATCTGCGGCCAGACCTGGTCCTTTGGTCTAAATCCTGTCGACATGTGTTCATTGTGGAGCTGAAAGTCCCATTAGAGGAAGCCATTGATGAGGCTTTCGAAAGGAAAAAGCTGCGATATACAAACTTGGCAGATGAGGCAGAGGACCGGGGCTGGAAAGTGTCTGTGCATCCAGTGGAGATGGACTGCAGGGGTTTCGTAGCTAGGTGAACCACGAGGCTGCTGAAGGAGGTAGGAGTCAGTGGACAGGGTCAGCGGAAAACCATTAAGGAGCTGGCAGATGCTGCCATAAGACGCAGCCATTGGTTGTGGCTGAAGCGGAATGAGACCATATGGGCTGCTCACGGAGCCTCCAGCGCGGCACACACCTAGGTCTGATCAGCCTGTGGTGGGCCGTCCTCTGGCAAGGGAGTATTGTGATAAAGGACAAAAAACACACAATGACCCCGGGGTAACACAACTGATGATGTGTCATACTGGAGGCAGTAGCACTGCCAGATGAAACCAATGAAGACACCTCCAGTCCTACCTAAGAAATCAATGAATTCAGCCCATATCAGTATAGAGATCCAGCCTGATTTCTTTCCTATTGAGAGCTGAGGTGTTTTCAAAGTGTTCCTTTAATTTTTTTGAGCTCAATTGGGTTTAAGTCAGGGCTCTGGCTGGGTCATTCAAGAACAGTCACAGAGTTGTTGTGAAGCCACTCCTTCGTTATTTCAGCTGTGTGCTTAGGGTCATTGTCTTGCTGGAAGGTAAACCTTCGGCCCAGTCTGAGGTCCTTGGCACTCTGGAAAAGGTTTTTGTCCAGGATATCCCTGTACTTGGCCGCATTCATCTTTCCCTCGATTGCAACCAGTCGTCCTGTCCCTGCAGCTGAAAAACACCCCCACAGCATGATGCTGCCACCGCCATGCTTCACTGTGGGGACTGTATTGGACAAGTGATGAGCAGTTTCTGGTTGTCTCCACACACTGAGGAGAGGCAAGACACATGACAGCCTGCATAGAGTTTGCTAAAAGACACCTGAAGGACTCTGAGATGGTGAGAAATAAGATTCTCTAGTCTGATGAGACCAAAATAGAACTTTTTGGCCTTAATTCTAAGAGGTATGTGTGGAGACAACCAGGCATTTAATTAATTTAAATGATTTTAGCAAATGGCTGCAATAAAACAAAGAGTGAAAAATTGAAGGGGGTCTCTCTCACTGACTGACTGACTGACTGACTCCTCACTAATTCTCCAACTTCCCGTGTAGGTAGAAGACTGAAATTTGGCAGGCTCATTCCTTACAGCTTACTTACAAAAGTTAAGCAGGTTTCATTTCGAAATTCTACGTGTAACGGTCATAATTGAATCCTACTTACATACATATATACGTCCATAGCCTGCAGCTCGGTTGCCGTGTGAGGTGGAGTTGCGTCCCCCATCACCACGTCTCCCACATAGTTGGCTGCCTGCCTATGTTGCGTCCCCCATCCTCACGCCTCCCACGTAATTGACTGCCTGCCCATATAAGGCCGTCTGTCAGCAGCAATCCAAACTGTGAGAAAACAGTAAAAAGGTGGCGTGTCAGACGCCGTGGTACATTTTCTGACGCAGCTAGACAGAAACAACTTTGTGACGCTGCTGCCAAATACTCGCAGAAAAATCCACAAGTTAATAGACATGCTGTCGCTAACTACTCGCAGGCTAATCCACAAGTTCATAGACACGCTGCAGCTAAATATTCGCAGGCAAATCCACAAGTTAATACCAGGAATGCCTGTTAAATATCTTAGATTCACGAGTAGCAATTTGGGTGGTGAGATGTCTATCGAGGTGATCACCATTGATCAAAGAACTGTCACTTACTGAGTGGTTTCCATGCCCAGAGATGCCGCCTGCCTTTTCTGTTCTCTTTGTTACATATTGCACGGCCATATCAGGCTCACTCTTGATATCTGGAGGAACATTGTGTCTTATGTATTGAATGACTGGGACAGGTTCAAGGTGTGGACTGAGGATGGTACAGGAGATAATTATACTACACAGGAGGACTATAAGAGTGAAATTCTTAAGCCCTTCACCTATGGTTCTGCATGTGAGTTGATTGCTGCCGCTGAATTGTTCGGTTGTTGCTTTCAAGTGTCCCGAAATGGCCAAATATTTTACATCGTTCGACAACCGTCAGTGCCTCTTAAACATCTTAGATTCACAGGTAACGATTTCAGTAGTGGACACTGTGATGTTTATGAATGTTTAAACTCTCAAAAGCTGAATGTGAAGTTATCGATGAAGCCGGTTGTATGCTTACAACACTTGACAGATGCCTAATTTCACTTCAACACAAGTCCTGCAAATACTAACGTAATTGAAACAGACCATGAAACTCAAACCAATTATGACAGCAGCAGTCCAAGCTGTGAGAAACAGTAAAAAGGAGGCGTGTCAGACGTCTTGGTACATTTTCTGATGCAGCTTGACGAAAACAACTTCGTGACACTGCCACCAAATATTCGCAGAAAAAACCACAAGTTAATAGACACGCTATCGCTAAATACTCGCAGGCAAATCCACAAGTATATAGAGATGCTGTCACTAAATACTCGCAGAAAAATTTGCAAGTTAATAGACATGCTGTCGCTAAATACTCGCAGGCGATTTTACAAGTTCATAGACACGCTGCCGCTAAATATTTGCAGGCAAAGTTAATACCGGGAATGCCTGTTAAACATCTTAGATTCACGAGTAGCGATTTGGGTAGTGAACACTGCGATAAATGAAACCTGTTATCTTTACAACGGTTGACAAACACGGAATGTAACTTGAACACAACACATCTTTCAAATACGAACCTGATTGAAAGAAATAAATAATGATAGTCAAATCCTTGATGACAGCAACACTCATAACAGTGACAAAACAATTACATTGACAATCATGTTACGTTATTTTTAAAATGCTTCCTTTTCTTTTTCATAACTTCTTTAACACACTACTTCTCCGCTGCGAAGCGTGGGTATTTTGCTAGTATATATATATATATATATACAGTATATATATATATATATATATATATATATATATATATATATATATATATATATATATATATATATATATACAGTATATATATATATATACTGTACAGTATATATAACATAATACAGTAGTGTGTGTGCCAATGGCCTTGTAGTGTTTACTTCAACACATTTACTTTGTTTTATGCTAAGTATTATAAACATTTGCAATATTTTCCAATATTTATTTTTACCTACTTCGCCTCCCCCTACCCCCACCAAGCGCTGTGAAAAGGGGAGCTGAACGCACCCCAAGGAGGCGCACCTGCTCCTCCAAAACCCCTCTTAAACAGTGATACATTGGGAAACATATTCCTTTTTTTTTTTTTTTAAACCTCCTCTGCTCGATCAGCTGCTAGCTTGCTGCTGCTCCCGTGCCCCTTGATCTGCATTTTGTGTGGCACTTCGAATGTTTAAAGTCACTGCCTTGTCTCTCTTCTCCCCATGACATCCTCAAACATTATTCGATCTCTTTTCGCTGTTCCGTTATTTCACCTACTAATATTTTCCGTTTGTTTGTGCTAATGTGTGAAATTCCCCTTGGGGATTAATAATCTATCTATCTATCTATCTATCTATCTATCTATCTATCTATCTATCTATCTATCTATCTATCTATCTATCTATCTATCTATCTATCTATCTATCTATCTAATGTAATCTTTACTCTCATTTTTTGAGACTTTTGAATTTTTCTACTTCCATTATCTCTTAACTGCTCTGCATATGTATCATGGGACTTGCTTGTAAGTATGATGTGACTTGGCCGTCTCGCAGAATGTGAAAGTGTCTCTCTGTCTCTCTTCAAAAGATCATGTCTTGTTGCAGGAAAAAAGTCTTGTCCAAGTTTTATTTTTATAATAGAGAGACATATAAACACAAGGCTGTGCATTATTATGTATTCATTCTTATTGTGCTTTCATTTTTATTGTACCCTTCTAGATTATCTATGCAGCCATCTGACAGCTTGGTAAAGGTGTTGTATCAGTGAGTGAAATGCATTATTATTTGTTGTAATCCTGATTCAATAGAATGAGCAGGCAGTTTAAGTGTGATGTTTAACTGTGCTTGTAGTTCATGCGTTCCTTTGACAAATCAATCATTCATTAAAGGGTTTTGTTTATTCAAAATGAAAACTAAACAACTACACCTGTAATGCAGGATTCAAAGCACCATTCGTTGATGAGAAAGTTTTCTTTTATATATGTTAGAGATATTTTTTCCATTTAGCAATGTGCCGTAATTGGGATTCGAACTTGGGACTGTGCAGTTATTTGTGGTAGAATGTCTCTCAAAAATTGCAGCTATACCTCAACTCATGGGCGTAATCCTTGGCGCAGTGGTTAAGGCTTCGGAGTTCAAACCCAAAGGTTTTGGGTTCAAATTCCTGCCACTGACACTCTGAAAGCTGTGAATGTAAAGCATTTTCTGTTTCTTTGTCTATTTTCTCTGTGTTTTAATATGGGTGGCAAAGTTTTTGTCAGCTTTGTACATTCTCCTACTGTCTACATGAATTTCCCTTTTACATCCCTAAACATGTACAAAAATAGGCCAATTTAAAGTCAAACACCCCATCTAAAGTTTGCCCAAAAGATCTATGGTTAGCACTGGAGTGAATTGTCTTGTATGTGTAATGCAGCTGCTTATTCTCTCACACTTTTTTTTTAAAATCCACATTCACCCTCTTAAAGTTCTCTTTAATTTTCTAATGCTTCTGAATTTTAGAATACACTTGTCCTGCACTGTATATAAAAGTTCCATAAATATAATTAAATGCTTCTCAGCTGACCCCAAATCTAAAAATCCACCCCTTTAGTTTCTTTAAGATGTATCCACATTGGTAAAAAAATTGCCTTAATAAAGTCTAATTTAATAGCTTTAATTCTTGTGAATTTGTTTTACCAAAATTAATGTTGTTGCTGTTTATAGATGATCTTGATTCAATAATTACAGAATATTAAGTCAGGATATTCTTTTCCTCTCATTTGATGTTTTAAAATTGGGTTTAAAAACGGTCATTATTACACTGATGAAATTTCTTTTGTTGTTTGCCACCATTTTCCTAATTTATATTTATATAATTGAAGTCCGAAATTAGTATAACATCTTCCTCTAACTTATTGTTCATATATGGTAAAGATGAATTGTCAGATTGGTATGTCCCTAAACATTTTCAATATTAATCTTGAAGTACAGCAATTTGTATTGTATTTCTAGTCCAAATCATAATTACTATATGTTTTCAGAGCTGCCAAAAGCACATTTAAGAGATTCCCCACACTTTAAAGATATTTTATTTTTTGCAAGAAAAATTTAATGTCTGGCACAGTGACCCATTGGTACTGTTCTTGGCTTCATGGATTCAGTATTTATTCCTAATGTTTGTGTGAATTTTGCCCATTTTCCCCATTTGTCCTGACCCATTAGTTTTCTTCTAACATGTCGCCAGACTGACTGACAAAAATCTAAATTTGTTTAGCATGAGCAGGTGTGGGGGTGTGCATAAGTGTGCCATTCCATCCATAGTGGGCACTGTCTTCTGCCAAGTACCATCACCACTGTATGAATCTGTAATGGAGTTTGTGGGTTCAAAAATTTAAAGAATGGTTTAGAGAATTTATTGGTTAGGTAGGAAATCCATTATCCTTTTTGAAATAGAATGCCCATCCATAATGAGGTGCAAGGTCTAAGTGCCTACTCCTGCAGCAAAAGAGATAAAGGTGGGAACCAACTTTGGATGAAGTACAGGTAATGCAGAATTTGGCGTTTAATTCCGTTGTTTCCATGTTTTATTAACATACTGGAATTCTATGAGAAAGCAACAAAAGGATACGATCAAAGTGAAGGATATGAGATTACTGTATTTATCAGGACTTTCAGAAAGTATTTGACAAGATGCCACATGAGAGGTTGGGCCTCAAACTAAAAGAAGTGGGAGTTCAGGGTGATGCTTGTAGAGGGGTACAGAATTGGCTCAGTCACAGGAAGTGGACGGTGATGGTACAAGGAACCTTATCAGAATTGGCTGATGTCAAGAGTGGTGTTCCACAGGGATCAGTGCTAGGCCTGTTATTTATTTATTTATATATACATATAAAGTTATTTATATAGGAATATAAGTAACAGTGTTCAGAAGCCATTAAGAAAGCAAATAGAATGTTAGGTTATATAGTACAATGTTTTAAGTACAAGTCCAAGGAGGTTCTGCTCAACCTTTATAATGTACCGGCAAAGCCGCATCTTGAGTACTGTGTGCAGTTTTGGCTCACAGGTTACAAAAAGGACATAGCAGCGCTAGAAAAGGTCCAGAGAAGAGCGACTAGGCTGATTCCAGGGCTACAGGGGATGAATTATGAAGAAAGACTAAAAGAGCTGAGCCTTTACAGTTTAAGCAAAAGAAGATTAAGAGGTGACATGATTGAAGTGTCGAAAATTATGAAGGGAATTAGTACAGTGGATCGAGACTTGTATTTTAAAATGAGCTCATCAAGAACACGGGGACACAGTTGGAAACTTGTTAAGGGTAAATTTCACACAAACATTAGAAATTTTCTTTACACAGAGAACTATAGACACTTGGAATAAGCTACCAAGTAGTGTGGTAGACAGTAAGACGTTAGGGACTTTCAAAACTAGATGTTTTTGTAGAAGAATTAAGTGGATAGAACTGGTGAGCTTTTGTGCTGAATGGCCTGTTCTCGTCTAGAGTGTTCTAAAGTTCTTTAAAAAAAAAAAAAAGTATGAGTATGCAAAGGAAGGGCAGGATGTAATTTTTTGTGAAGAGCATAGAAATATTTTCTTATTGAGAAAAGGAGAGAGGGTGAAGTCATATATATATAAGATTGCATGTGTGATATACTTTATCATTCTGTTTCATGTGTTATTTTATTCTGAGTGGAAATACAGCAAATATGACAATTTATCTCGACACCCCGGCACACACACACATGCACACACACATGCACACACACACAGGGACCAGTGGATTTGAACTGTATTACAAAGCGTAACCTGAAGCCATACAGGCCTATAAGAAATTAAAAAGCAAGTCACCTCCGGCTCTCTTAAAGCCAGCCTGTGTTTAGATATTGCAAGAATCTTTTAGTTTTCTACCTTACCTTCCTGGCTAAACACAAAGGAAACAGAAACAAAGAAGCAAGCATTCTGCTTTTTTTCTTTCTCTCTAAAATCACCCTTCTCTTCTCATGCATTGTGATACTTGTACTCTTATGTTCTGCTACTGACATGTTGTTTTCTTCTTTTTGTTTAATCCTTGTCTCATTTTTATTGTTCATTTGTAGTAGTTCTGCTACGTTTTTGTTATTTAATTATTTGCATAGTATGATGCTTAATGATGCTATTCCCTTTAAAAGGTGCTGTTTAATAAAGAATGACGGTTGTTGTCTTCACGTAAAGAGGAACTGAAAATTAATTATTATACTTACTTGTGTTTTAACCTGTGAAAACGATCTCAAAAAATAAATTTCACACGCTTTGTCAAAATAATTGGAAGCAAAATACTGAGTTTTTGAATAGTGCAAATTATTACAAATTGTATAGAATAAATTTGCCCAGCAACCCCCCACCTAGACCCAATTTTGGACTTCGACCTGCTCATTCATTTATTAACTAAAGGTTTCTATGACATTACCTGAATCATCAGCCAAGGAGATGTTAGTGAAAGTGTCATCATCTTCCTCCAAGACAGGCTCCATTGAATCTTTTAAAAATATATATATAATGAAAAAAGTTGATGGATAAAACTCATTCACTTGTTGTCTAACCTGGAATTCAGCTTGCACAAACGTTACATGACCACCGCCTGCTCTAAATTATGTATCGGTTTGCCGCAGCTGCCATCTGAGCAGTCCTCAAGAGCTACATAAGAGTTACTGGGCTGCTGCAAAAACAAAAGTAAACAGATATGGAGCTCTACACCGGAAGTTATAAGGGAGCAAAGTTTAACAGTCCCTTACCTTGAAAATGGGGCGTTAGCGTCCAATTACATTCTCAGGCTTCTTGAGAGGTTTCGGTTTTCTTTTGCTTTGTTACATTTTTATAAAGCAAATTAGCATCTCTTTCACTTCACTGTAGGTTTTGATACACTGTTTCATTTTTTGGCATGATGTACTCAATGAGTCATTGTCCATCCATCCATTTTCCAACCCGCTGAATCCAAACACAGGGTCACGGGGGTCTGCTGGAGCCAATCCCAGCCAACACAGGGCACAAGGCAGGAACCAATCCCAGGGAGGGTGCCAACCCACCGCAGGACACACACAAACACACCAAGCCCAATTTAGAATTGCCAATCCACCTAACCTGCATGTCTTTGGATTGTGGGAGGAAACCGGAGCGCCGGAGGAAACCCACGCAGACACGGGAGAACATGCAAACTTCACGCAGGGAGGACCCGGGAAGCGAACCCGGGTCTCCTAACTGCGAGGCAGCAGCGCTACCACTGCGCCACTGTGCCGCCCAGAGTCATTGTTAAAGGTGAAATATAAAATGAAGATTAATTGGCATAGTGACACTTCTGCATCCCAGCTGGACTAAAATCCCAGTCTGGCAACTGTCTCTGTGGAGTGTGCATGTTCTGTTTGTCTCTAATTGGATTTTTTGTGTGCTTTGCTTTTTCATCCTCCTCTCAACTGGCCCCCCTATTCTGATATGACCCCATGATGCACTGGTGTACTATGAATAGTTGGCTTCTATGCTTATGTTTATAGTGAATCTAATGATTTAGTTAGTCCTGTCCGTATTTAGTGTGTAATATAATCTTATCTTGCATTTTGCCTTAACAGTTGTTGTGGCACATTGGGCCTGCACTTAGTGAGGGGTGCCATGCAACAACTAAGTAGTTTGTACTATTACATTACATTTCTTTGGTGGTAAAGATAGATAGGCCAGTTGGTCTGTGAAGAGGATTACTTCTTACCCCATTTTTGACACCCATTGCACAGCCTACCTACCTGGAAGGGGCTCTCACTCTGATTTGCCTTTCCCAAGAGTTCTTGCATTTTTTACTCCAAATTTTTCTTGGGAGTTTTTCTTGTCTTCTTACACAGTCCAGACTGAGAGGCTGTCAAAAAACAGGGCCTGTTTAAGGCCATTGAGGATTTCCTTGTGTGATTTTTGTGCTCTATAAAAATTGTTGAAGCTGAATTAAACAGGCTCAATGATGGATAGATGCACGAATAACATTTATCACCTAACAAGGCAGTTGAAAAACTGTTGGTGCATGTTCTTCCTCTGCATTGTACATCTAAGACAAATGATTTTATAAAAACAGGCTTTTTCTTATTTCCCATAAGTAAATATACAGTAGTGCATCCGGAAAGTATTCACAGTGCATCACTTTTTCCACATTTTGTTATGTTACAGCCTTATTCCAAAATGGATTAAATTCATTTTTTTCCTCAGAATTCTACACACAACACCCCATAATGACAACATGAAAAAAACTTTACTTGAGATTGTTGCTGTAAGGTGAATGGAAAGAAGCAGCCAGCGGTAAAGCAAGGAAGACTTCGTAATAAGGATGGTTCGGTGCACATAGAAGGTGTAACAATAAGATTTTTAAACTTTATGATAATGTTCCCGCACAGAGGGTTTAGAGAGACGCACTGGGAGAAGTATAATCTGAACCTCTCTACAGTTTTGTTTATTTTCAGATTGTAATGTTCATCAAATTTACGTATCATCTGGTCCAGTGGCGGACTGTGCATCTCGCATCTAGGCACGTGTTTATTTAATATTTGGACTAAAGTCAATGATTATATGCTTCACGTCAACATTTTGTCAATATTAAAGTAAGATGAATAATTTTCTGTTTTAGGTATGTGTTCAACATTTCTTGCCTCGCATTTCCTGTCGTCCTACATTTACCCAGATCGTTGTAGACACAGAACACCCATAAAATGTATGTATTCCAAATAACAATATATTTTACCCTATTACAACTCCAGGCACCTCACACTCAGATAAAGAGACTGGAGCTTGGAAAAGTTCAGTTGCGTTGGTGGGGGGATGGAATAGCAGGCTGCTTGTTGCTTGTGCTGATTAACACATTTGCAAAACAAAAGACACTGATGGAGAGGTGCGAAGGAATTTAAGGTGGTCCAGGATTACGAATTTTTTCATAAGCGTCAGGGATTCTAGTGTTTAAATCAATGAACAAGGATCTTAAAGAAATAGCTTATGTCCTCGACAAACCCTGTCTGGTTCTGTTAAATAATGGAAAGTGGTACCTTTTCTACACAGTTACCATGTGATTTTGCAGGAACCTTGGTATCTGTGTTCATTAGAGAAATGAGCCACGGTTTATTTTTAGGTAAATCTTGCTGTTCAAACATTAAATGCACACTTTAGGTGTTTTTTAGATGAATTCCATCTTTTTCATATGGACCAAGGTATTTTCCTCTCTGTATATATTTCTCAATTTTTCGTCGTCATCATTGGTTTAATAGCCATTTACTGGGTTTACAGAGGTTGGTCAATTGCCCCCGAAATCTTTTTTCCTGTATTCTATGTCATCCTGAGAGTCCTTTGAGATGAGATTCGTTCTTATCAAGCATATTCTCCAAACATATCTTCTTTGGCCTTCCTCTTGACATTATACCCTACACCTCAGTCTTGGTGTACTTCTTCCCCAATCATCCTTTGTCTTTTGCCCCATATGCCCAACTCTGCTTAATCTGTTTCTCTTCAAAACATCTGTCACTGCACACAGAGTCTTTCTGTTAACTGAGCATTCATCTTCCACTCACTTTGTGACCTGCCAAACATCTATCTGACCATTCTCATCTCCCTTCTGTTCAGTTTTGCATTGTTCTGCGTTCATTGGCCATGTTTTACTTGCATTGGGCATAACTTTTCTTGCACAGCTTTCATAAACTTTAAGCTTCAATGCCAGAAAGACACCTTTAGAAGTAACAATGCATGACCACTCCATGGTTTTTTTCCTTCCACTCCTCACCCTCGCTGTTATTGTGTAACCTTTACCTCCATCTGTGTTCAGTTTGTCACCTACTTCCCTACATTTTTCAACATAATTTCCTATGTCTAAATTTACGCCTACTATGTCAGCATTTGTAGCCCCTCATACACACTTTCTCCAAAAATTTTGCTTTCTGTCTGCAGACAACTCTTCACACCACCACATTTTTCTTTTGCCCTCTCATTTCAACCCACATGTTGGAATGAGTTCCTCTCAATACCTCTAGCACCATGCACCCACCTGTTCCCTCCCTTCTGCCCTACACCTTCTACCTTTGCATTAGCATTGACCTTAAGGTTTTCTTCTTCCAAACTCGCTTCCCATTTCAGTATACAGTATCTTTTTATCAGTCTTCATTTTTTGCTATCCCTACAAGATCATCAGCATACAAGAACCCCATGGCAATCCTCCATGTACTTCTCTAGTTGCTACCATCATCATTATCATGAAACACAAGACTCAGATTGGATCCCCAGTGCAGAGCCACTTTAACTATCTTCATCTACCGTCCTGACCACCTGTCGTGCTTTCTCATACATTGACATCAGTTCAAACACTAACAGTTCCTCCACAGCTAACTTTCTCACACATCACCATTTTTGTGTTTCCTTTTCAGATGCCTTTTCCAGATCTACAGATGCATAATGCAGCTTCTTTTCCTGGTGCTTTTTTGTGTGCATAAATTTCATACAATCGCAAAAAGTGTTAACATTTGATCTAGTACAGGTGTAAATTAGTCTTGGAGTTTTGGGATGTAAAGCTTGTTGAAATTGCTTTTTGATTATTATAATTTAAAGAGTATAGGATCCTTCCATTGTCAGGTCTGGTTTGTACATTTCAGGGTCATGGAGAGCTGGGCACTCTCAAACACAGGCCAATTTACAGCTGCCAGTTAACCTACCTTGCATGTCTTGTGATGTGGAGTAACTGAACATAAACCCACTTAGACATGGAGAGAAGGTACAAACTGTTAAGATTAGAAAGGAAAAGACTGTGAAGCCAAAAAAACTAAGTAATTTATCAAAACTAGTTTATTGGAAGCACTGAAAGGCTTAATACATATATCAACACAAACAGTAACCATTAAGTATTCAAGGAAAGAAAAAAAATGAAACCTGTTACACACAGGAATATCAAAAGATTAAATTAAGAATAATGTAGTTAAAAAGGAATTCTCAAAGACACGTCTTAGATAAACAAAAGGCCAATTAGAAAATCCAAAAACAAAAAGGGCACTTTAAAACATTGTACGCTTTGTGACAGATAGGGGGCGCTGTCGTCCCCTTGAACCCTCAGACCAGATGCCAGACACCAGGTAAAAGTCCAATAATTTAATTTATTTAGACTACACAGTGCACAAAGCACCATCCTCTCCACAATACTCATATACAATACCAATAATCAATAAACAATCCTCCACTCCCAGACGCATTGCCACCCAGCTCAGCTCGATGTCTGGGATTTCCCATAGTCCTTTTATATTCCCTGTTTCCAATCCTTCAGTCCATGTGACTTCCTATCACTTCCGGGTCAGATAAAAAGTCATGTTCTTCATCCCGGAAGTACGTCATTTCCCCTGTCGCTTAGTCTAAGACGTACTTCCAGGTTATAGGGCACATACGACTCTCTGGGCCTCCCTGCAGCATCCAGCAGGGCTGTAAAGGAAAACTCCATCGTCCATGACTCCATGCTGGTATTCGGGGCATCTCCATGCTGCAGGGAGAGCTCCACCTGGCGGCCTGGAGGTATTGGCCGGGATGACAAGCCAGCCATAGACCACACCTTAAACAGGTTACCTAAACAAAGATTGTATTCAATAATTAGTTACAAATAAATAACTTTGAGCTTTCCTTTAAACAACAACAACATTTATTTTTATAGCACATTTTCATACAAAAAAATGTAGCTCAAAGTGCTTTACAAAATGAAGAACAGAAAAATAGAAGACACAATAAAAAAATAAAAATAAGTCAACATTAATTAACATAGAATAAGTAAGGTCCGATGGCCAGGGTGGACAGAAAAAAGAAAAAAAAACTCCAGAGGCTGGAGAAAAAAAAATAAAATCTGTAGGGATTCCAGACCACGAGACCGCCCAGTCCCCTCTGGACATTCTACCTCACATAAATGAAACAGTCCTCTTTGGATTTAGGGTTCTCATGGAAGGACTTGATGATGATGGTCACGTAGACTTCTGGCTTTTAGTCCATTAATGTTGGAGCATCATGATGCTTTGAGTAGGTGGTGGTGGCGCAGGCCGTCACCACAAAGAAACAGAAGAGAGAGTTGGGGTCAGTACGGAAATATCTAAATATTTAATTTAATTTTATTTAATTTAAATAGCAATACAGAAAGATAAACTCAGACTGTTTTGCGTGCAGTGCACAAAATAGTCAAAGTGGTTTGACGTCTCTAAAATATAACCAAAAATCAGACCTAAATCCTAACTAGCCTTCCCAGATAAGGAAGACTTTAGGGCAGCCTGGATTCCTATTTTACCGGGTTGCTTTGTCCCACACCAGGCAAATTGGATATGGACATTGTTCAAAAACAAACAAATCCCAATACGTAATTCTCAATCGTAAAGCAGAAGCAAAAAGAGTAGGAAAAACAGAAAATCTAATGAAAGTAACAATACTCACAAAGCAGAGTCACAACTCCACCGAAGTGCATTCAGTGAAACTCAAAGGGCTCCACTTCCCGGCCTTCTTTTTACGGGTCTTGGAATGGTCTTGTGCAGTGCACATAAGCCTGTCCTTTTGGTTGACACTTTGTGCAAAGTTTTGTCCATCAAGGTTGACACTCATTGAATTATGGTTCTTTGTTCAAACCTGGATGTCTAGGTGGTACCTCTAAAAGCACTCTGTGAGTATTACTTGGTTTGTGATCGGTCATTTTATCAGTTAAGGCACAGATTCGATTCTTCCATTATTCTAAACATCCCTTCATTAATAGGGTTGTCCTATGAGTTTTCCCATTGATCTTATCACTGCTTCATAATGGGGGTATTTGGGCTTTCTCACTAGCTTGGTATTGCGTTTAAAGGTGGTGTTTATTACTCATTTACTTCATATTAGCCTTATTAATTACCTTGAGAGTTCCTCTTAAAATGAGGCAAAGGCTTCACATGCCCAAGCTTTAAGCCACATTTAGTTAAACCTTTAGTTACCTTTAGTCCTTTTCTTTATGGTTTTAATAATCCATTGTAACAACTTGCACCAGTCCACTGAAGGGCCCATTAACACACACATCCACACACACTCCCACACAATTGGCAGCTAAACTTAGCACTTTTCTGTACCACATTTTTTTTCTCTGTTGTTACATTTCTGCCCTTGGCTTCATTTGTAAAAAATACATTTATGCTAGTTTTGCTGTCCATTACTTTCATCTTGTAACAGACTCCTTAAACTCAAGTGCTCGTCACCGAGCCACCTCTTAAAGTGGTTGTGTCTAATACTAAAGTATGTAATAATGACATGCTCCAGCTCTTCTTTTAAAAATGTAATGCATTTACAATATCTTTATTTGAGTTGACATGTTAGTATGTGATTTTTATATTGCAATACTTTAGACCCATGCATCAGATTCATAAATGACACAGTGCCGTGTAATAATTAACGCAAGTTGTAATTTTGTTGAAGATTTAAATCCACTAATTCACTAAAATATGTTAACTCATTTAATGAGCTCTGCAAACCAAACTAAAAAGATAATTCTATTTGCCTAAACTTCTCAAGTCTGCACTCAATGTAGTGTTTGTTGGGGGTGACAGGTTGCTGCTAATTCCACTTCAGAAAACAAGTACATTTTTCTCAGTTTATATATGTATATATTGTGGACACCAGGGGGTGCTCCAGCTCCCCAAACACCCAACACAAACAGACATGTACACAAGGTGAAAGCCCAAAGAGTCTTTTATTTTGGTTAAAACTCTTCACACCACCCCAGCTATAGATATATGCCATAAACACTGTGTAGCACAATAAGCACACCATTTGTCTTTTTTTGCTTGGTTTCTCACTGCCTCATCCACTCCTTTTGGCAAGCTTTATCCACTTTCTGTCTGACTGTGGCTCAGTGATGCAAGGTAGGCACTTCATTTTATTTTAGCCACCGTGGAAGTGGTTCTGCTCTTCTGCACACTTGATCTATAAGCACTTCCAGGTGAGGCAGAAATCCCATGAAGTATGGACTTTCAGCTGATTTCCAGCTATACGATGGTGTAAAAAGAGGAGACAAACACATAAAAGGATCAGAGTCTCAGGTAACTTTTTTTTTTGGCAAAAAAAAAACTTTCAAAAATAAACACTTCTATCAGTGGTCAACACCTCCAGTGTGGTTGGTTCTTCAAATGACTTCCTGTAGCTCTGTACTTTTACAGTGTGCCACTGGAAGTGAAGCTGGAGGCAGAGTGGACATGAAGTCATTTGTCATCTTTGGCATTCTCCTCCATTCTAAGGGTGGTGAACGAGAAAGCGGGTCAAAGATTGTGTAATGTGTGAGTAGGGAGAGACGGCTACTGCTAATCCCATGGACCTTCCGGTGGCAGGTCTGTGAGCTAGCACATGCCCACCTCCTAGGTGGCCATTTGGGCACCAAGAAAACCCTGGGACGGAGCAATCTCTGCTTCTACTGGCTGGAAGTAAATGAGGAGGTTCATCATTTTTGCACTTCTGGCCCGGAGTGTCAATTGCGACAAATTCCTAAGAGGGACCATGCTTCTCTAGTTCCTATTCCCCTGATGGATGTTCCCTTGGACCCCTGGAGCTCTCAGCCCGAGGACACAAGTACATTTTAGTCCTTGTGGATTACGCTACCAAATATCCCGAAGCTGTTCCATTGCGCTCAGCCACTTCCAAATCCATCGCACGTGAATTACTAGGGGTCTTTTCACGTGTGGGCATCCCCAAGGAAGTCTTGACAGACCAGGGGACGCCTTTTACCTCAGAGACGTTCAAGGAAACTGCCAAGTTACTGAAAATAAAGCATTTAAAGACTGCGGTATATCACCCTCAAACCGACCGTTTGGTGGAGAGGTTCAACCAAACTCTCAAACAAATGCTGCGTAAGGTGGTCAGCGAGGATGGAAGGAACTGGGATCAGTTCCTCCCCCTCGTCCTTTTTGCCTATTGGGAAGTCCCTCAAGCCTCCATGGGATTCTTCCCTTTTGAATTACTGTATGGGCGACAACCCTGGGGCATATTAGACATCTTAAAGGAAGGATGGGAAGAAGAGTCTCTTCCCTCTACAAATATATTAGAATATATTGCGCAGTTACGCGATAGATTTGGTAAGATTCGGCCCCTTCTTTAAAGGCACATGGAAGAGGCTCAAGCAGCACAGGTCCGTTATTACGACCGCGGCACGTCTTTCCGGGAGTTCCGCCCGGGAGATTGGGTCATGGTCCTAGTACCTACCTCTCACTCTAAGTTACTTGACCATTGGCAAGGGCCCTATGAAGTTAAGGAGAGGAAAGGACTCGTCAACTAGTTGGTGAGTCAACCCAATCGTCGGCCGAAGGAGGGGTTTTATCATGTCAACCTGCTGAAGCCGTGGAAGGACAGGGATCCCGATCCCTCCTCCGGTCAGCCCCGCTCACTCTTTGCTCACACAGCTAACCTTAACTTCGGTGTGGATTTAAATCCCAGACAACGATGGGAGCTTGAAGCAGTTATCCTGTTTGTCCGGGAGGTAGTGAGTGAATGCCCCGGGCGGACCTCTCCGGTTGAGCACGACATTGTGACAGAACCCGGGGTTATAGTCCGAGAACGCCCGTATCGGCTTCCCGAGGCAAAAATGGCTGAAGTGGAGCTTGAGATCAAACACATGCTGGAACTAGGTGTGATCGAGGAAAGTCATAGTCCCTGTTCCAGCCCAATTGTGTTGGTCGCTAAGCCTGACGGGAGTTGGAGGTTCTGCAATGATTTCTGTCAGCTTAATCAAGTCTCCCAATTCGATGCTTATCCAATGCCACGAGTGGACGACCTCCTCGAGAGGCTTGGACAGGCTCAATATTTGACCACACTGGGAATGACAAAAGGGTACTGGCAGGTTCCTTTAACGGACTCCGCGAAGGTTAAGACCGCGTTTAACACCCCTAGCGGACACTGGCAGTATCGTGTCCTTCCATTTGGGTAACACGGGGCTCCATCTACCTTCCAGTGTCTGGTGGACAAAGTGCTCAGGCCTCATAACTCATACACTGCTGCCTACCTGGATGACATGGTCATCTATTCCAGCACATGGACGGAACACCCACAGCAGGTAAAAGCGGTATTGGGACACTTGATGAGGCCAGGCTTCGAATTAATCCCAAGAAGTGTTTCTTCAGATTGAGTGAAGCCAAGTATTTAGGCTATCTGGTGGGTCGGGGTACCGTGAAACTACAGTGCTCCAAAGTAGATGCCATTTTGAAATGGCCCTGTCCACGAACCAAGCGGCAGGTCCAAGCCTTTCTCGGGTTAGCGGGATACTACCGCCGGTTTGTGCCCCGGTTCTCAGAGAGAGCGGCGCCCTTGACTGATTTGACAAAGAAGAGGCCCCAAACATTGTGGTATGGACTGAAAAGACAGGTGCTGCATTTAGTGACTTGAAGCAGGCCCTTACGTCTGCACCTATTTTGAAAGCTCCTAACTTTTCCTTGCCTTTCATCCTCCAAACGGATGCTTCGGACACTTGCCTGGGGGCAGTTCTGAGCCAAAACGTCAATTGTATGCATCACCGCATTATGTTCCTGAGCTGGAAACTCTTGGACCGGGAGACCAGGTATGAGGCGGTGGAGAGAGAGGCTTTGGCAGTTAAATGGGCGATTACTCAGCTGAAATACTACCTGCTGGGCTGGGAATTCACCTTTGTCACGGACCATGCACCTTTACAGTGGATGGCCCTGCACAAGGAATCGAATCTGCGGGTCACCAGGTGGTTTCTTGACCTCCAGTCATACAAGTTTTCGCTTGTTCATCGTCGGGACACTCTTCATGCCAATGCTGATGCCCTTTCTCGGGTTCACAACCTCTCGGTCAGGGTTGCCCGACCCGACAGGTCTGGGCTGGGGGGGGTCTTGTCACACACATGCACATGGGAGGCAGCTAAAGGGCTTGGGTAAGGACAGTTCTGAGACATACTGGGATGTGGCAGAGTGCATTGACTCTTTTTCTCCCTTGCTTGCAGACCATTCCCGGGAGATTCTACCTGGCTCTCCTGACGTCACTTCCGGGACCGAGCCTATCTAAGGAGACCTTGCCAGCTCCGGCCCCTGTGATGTCACGTCCGGGCTCGAAACAATGGCTGAAGACCTCAATGAGCCCGACATCTATGATCTCACTTCCTGTCTTCCCCTTTAAAAGCCTCCACCTTTTCCCTATTCCCCCAGTTCTGTTTTGGACTTGGTTTTGTGCACAGTAGCGCTATTTTCATTTAATTGACTTTGCAGCCAGGAACTCAATTATACGGGTGGCTGCCCCAAACTTTTTCATGTCTCAAAAGTCTTGTTATTGTGACAATAGCACTACTATAATACTAGAAGGCTTCAAAAGGGCATAATTGTGTATTGTATCGGTGTTGGGCGGTGTAGACTGGTGTGCTGCGGAAATGCAAACAGTTTGCAGCAGATAAGCAGGAAAAGGGGGTAGCGGAATTTCAGATTGTGACTGAGATGATTTTTAGGTTTTGAACAGCCTGTCCATTGCTTTTATTATCTGAGAGGTGTAAAGTTGTTTACCTTGAAGAAGACAGTGTGATGATGCAAAAAGAAAACACAAATTACAAAATGTCTAAGGATCATAAATTGGTGGTTGTAGGTTTTTGTCCTAACCCAATGTTTAAATGAAAGCCCATTCTTGCCAAAAATAGAACTTGTTTAATTTTGTGGCTTGTTAGTGCTCAGACGTCAGGTCATTCTTTTATTGAGGAATTTTCCTTTCTGAGGATGTCATCCAAATGATTTGTGGCCTGGAGCAGATTAATTATTCTCAGTTCTGCACTTTTGTCTCTTCTGTGTCTTTCCAAATATTTTATTAAAACAAATACTGAATGCACACATGTGTAAATGGGGGACCAGGTTAGACAGTGAAATCCTGGAAGCAACTAAAAACAGTGAATGAAAGAAGTGGAATCTTAACAAGCAACTTAACGACAGTATCATAAAGTGCAACAGTTTTGCTTGAGCAGTTGCTTCAGCAGCAAATAATGAATTCTAACTAAAGAGTTGAGTCTCTAACAAAAACCTGCAGCCCTATGGGACTGAACCTCAGCAAGCCACTCTGTAATATTCAAAAGTGTGCAGTTTACAGAGCTAAAAATATTACATCGTGTTATATTGATAAAGAGCAATCATTCAGTGAGTTTTTAAGTATTCATGACATACCAATGTATTAAAATTGTTTCATACCCTTTGGGTTTAAGGAAAATTGTTTCTCTACACTCTTACACTATTTTATAACATAACTTGATGGGGTGACATTTTCCTGCCTATACATTCCCCAGTGATTGAGCTTCTGTTTTGAGTTTTTGCAATGTAAATATCTTATTTCTTTGTCTTTGTAGTCTTACTTGGTTTGTAAAGAAGAAATGGCCTTCACTATGAAGAGGTCTATGTTAAACAAATAGTTTGTTTGACTGATACAGTAGCCCAAATACACATACCATCTGGCTCTAGTTTTTCCTTTTTCAAAATAAATATTTACAATGTTAATAGTCTTGTGCCCAGATCAGTACTGCTTCTCTTTATTAGCTAAATATGTGCAACTCAGTTGTTCATAATGAGTTCAGTTTAAACATCTCTTAGAAGTTCAACAGTGGCTTAATTTCTAGTAAAATGGCATCATAAAATCAAAGGAACATTTCACAGCCAGTCTAAGGACACTAGAAAGACCCCAATAATGGAAGCGTACAACACATTTCAAAGTCCATGAAAATATCCCAAAACACAGTAATGTAAAACATGATGCAATAGTTAGTTCTCCTGCCTTTCTGTTCTAGACACCAGAGATTGAATCTTGGTCCTGTCACTATCAGCATGGAGTTTTCACATTTCCCACATGTCTGTGTAGGATTTCACTGGGTTTTCTGGTTACTTGACACTTCCCAAAGACATGTAGGTTGATTGGAGAAACTGAAGTAGCCAATTGTTAATGATCTTTTACTGCAAATGTTTCCTATAATTAACACTTGAATCCCTGAAGCCTACAAAAAAAGTCATAATCCGAGGACACCTTAAATTCCTTCGCGCCTCTCAAGTAACGTCTTTTGTTTAGCAAATGTGTCGGTCAGCACATATTTAAGGCTTTGTAAACCATAAGCAGTATTTTAAAGTCATTTCTAAATGGCACAGGTAACCAATGTAGTGACATCAAAACTAGAGAGATGTGCTTGGATTTTCTTTTCCTAGTTAAAATTATGTCAGCTGCATTCTGCACTAGTTCCAATCAATTGCCTTTTTTTGGGTAGTCCTAAGAGGAGTGCGTTACAGTAATCTAGTCAACTGGAAACAAAAGCACGAACTAATTTTTCAGCATCTTGCAAAGTTATAAGGGATCTAACTTTTGCTATATTTTTATAAGTGGGCAAATTGCTGTCCTAGTAATCTCTGATTTAAAATTTAGGTCAGAGTCAATAATTATCCCTAAATTCTTTACTTCTGTCTTGACTTTTAAACCCAATGGATCAGGTTTATCTCTAATACCCTCATTATTTCCATTTTTACCAATCACTAAGATTTCTGATTTCTCCTTATTTAGTTTTGGAAAAATATTACTCATCCATTCAGAAATGCAAGTAAGCAATTGTGTCAGTGAAATGAGAGTCGGGGTCATCAGGTGCTATTGATAAATTCAGTTGTATGTTGTCAGCATAGCTGTGGTAGCTCATGTTAAGATTTTTTTTCACACATAAAAACAAATATTGATCAGACCCCTGGATTTTTAACACTACCAGGAAAAACAGATATGAATTTACAGCCACTTTCCAAGCTTGCTGTGTACATGACAGTGTTACTAGAGGTCTATCCTAATAATACATTTTATTTATATAGCACCTTTCTCATGCTCAAGTATCCTGGTAGTGTTCAATTCCAGGTTCAAGGCAATGACTGTGTATAGGGTAGTCCAGATCTAATTATGCAATTTTCATTACACTATAACTTTATTAGTTTATAACATAGAAAATCACTTGAAGAATCCTGGACCATTGAGAAGTGTGCGAACTGTCAACATGAAGAATCGTGTTCGCGCCGAACTGGAATCATCCCCTGCATAAATCAAAGTCATCCAGACAACCTGGACCTGCATAATTAGATCTGGACCACCCTGTATAATAAACCTCACATACACACACAGACCACCCTACATCCAAGTCAATGTAAAAACCCCATGAACTTCAGGGTTTCAAAGCCTAATCACTGGAGCTGTGAGCTGTGCAAACCACTATGTGTTGTGTGGGATAGGAATATATAAGTAAAAATAATAACAGATCCTGGTACCCTATGACTAATTAAAATGGATTAACGATCTTATATGTATAACATTTGACAATTGAAAGTTAACACTTTCTTAATTTTGGCAATATTATATTATAAATAAAGTAAATGTTGTGTTGCAGTAACACGTAATAGCGAAAAGAGGCAAACAGGCCTCAAAATAAGTGAAAACCTGAGCAAGACTTCACTAGTCAGCCTCAAAAACAGGCCTAACCACAGCCAGACCAATCTTAAACTCAAGAGACAAGCTTTCTGGTCAACATAGGCCCAAAATTGGGCACTGGCTTTAGTTAAGAAGTTTTAATTGTCCCAAAAACACCATTTAATACCATTTAACGGGGAGGAAATAGTAAAAACCTATTGCTTAAATCGGTGTTTCTCAACCACTAGGTAGGTTGCTATTCTATTCTTTTTAATTCATGGAAGTGGGTTGTGGTGGATCACGGCAGGTTGCCACTTCAGCGATCTTGCTCAACCCTCCCCCACACCTTACAAGGGAACAAGTGGGTCACGACACAAAAAAGGCTAAGAAACACTGGCTTAAAGGACAAGGCCAATGAAGAATCTTTAGAAATGAAGAATGTATTCACATAAATCAAAAAAGAGAACAAAATTGGAAAAAGTCAAAGTAAAGGCAAAAGAATTTGTCTAAAAAGGTAATCAGAAGCAAATCTGCTATCCAGTACTTGGAATCCAATAACAGAAGCAGTAACTCCTTATATACCATGAAACGCAACACAGTACTCAGAACTATGTTATTTTTATATCAACCTCAGTGACACACTACTGGAACCATCTCCTCATCCTTAATGTAAAGGACCACATCCATGACAGGATGAACTGGTCTTATAACAACGTTTTTTCCCCATTTCTATGGCTTAAACACATCGCAGTCAAGATCTGACACTTCACTTGCTCCCTGGTATATCCCACCTCTTTGGTAGGTGCCATTGTAACAAGCTACTCAGAGTTATTCTCTTTCAACTGTCAGTGATTTGAATGTTGTGGCTGATTGGTGTATATAATAAAAGGGTTTTTTTTTTTTCTTGGGAGACTGGATTCCTTTATTGTGGACAGGGACATTCTTTAGATCTTCTATAATTCATTGATGACCAGTATGTGTTTTTTTTTTTATATACTATTACTATTTCAACAGAGACTGACAAAACCACCAAGCTGATTTAGAAGGCAGGCTTAGTTATGTTACACACTCAAGGCTCCCTGGAAGTAGTAGTGGAAGATAAAATGAAAACAAAACTTAGTGCCATTATGAACAATGGTGCACATCCTCTGTGACACTACACTGAGTTCTTTCATCCAACACATTCAGCAGAAGTGTGTCAAGAAACACTACAGGGGCTCCTTTATACTTACAGGAGTATGTCTGTATAATGCCTCACTGTGACTACTCCCTTATCATTAGCAAATTCAGATGTTTTCATCTTTTTGTAATCCTTTGTGTATTTGATAGCAATTGTTGTTCATTATAACATTTCTTGATTTGTGTAAAAATCTAAATTTTCCCCCTTTGGACCCAATAAAGTACTGTCTATCTATGGGCAATGTAAGAACAGTCTCAAAAAAAGAGATGCCAACCATGCTGACCCTTTTATTAGTCTCCAGATGAAACTAAAAGTACAAAAGAATAAAAAGAAAATGCTTGGCTTAGCACTGCTCCTCAGACTGGGACCTTTCATACACATCAAAAGTTATATGATAGTGCTCCATTCTGCAGCTAGCTCTGGTCTTCACAAAGATGCCTTCTTCGGGAACCTTTGGAAGGGGTGGGATTTGGTGCCCTTACTCGGCGGTTTCTTGGTGCCCTGAGGAAAGAAGAACAAGAAAACAAAGTTAGCAGTAGCCCCTTTTATTGTCTCAGTGGGGTATTGCATGCCTGACTTGAGCACGTGAAGAAGTCCTCTGACGTGTGTGCATGACACTATCTTTCTGTCTGTTTGCCTAATGCTAAAGCCTCTACCAAACTACATAATTTGTTCAACATTTTTCATTAATAGATTTAATTTATATAACATTACTAAGTTGTGCGCAGTCATGGCATGAAACAGTGTTTTTCAGTCATGTAGTGTCATATCCCCAGTGACTTACAGTCATAGCACTCTGTGACTAATTCAGATAGTTTTGATTTTGATGCAAATCATAGGCGCAGGCTCCTTTGTGCACGAGAGTTGAAAATCGATGAGCACTCAGTTGCAGCCACAATGTGTGCAGTCCTCTTTTTCTATGACACAAACAAATGTGTTCTTTTTACAAAGCAATGCACAGACAAAAGCAGCTGAAGCAGCAACAATGTCTTCCTCATTTTGTCTGTTTACTTAAACGCAATGCACCAGTTCACATTCCAGTTTAACCACATTGATTGGCTGGTAAAATGTGAGCCTCTCAAAACTTTAGTGCACAACAGAAATCCTGAAACTAATGTGAAGTCATGAAAGAGTTGTGTGATCCATCATATCCTAAGATTCCTATATGGTGTAATCTGACATCCACAAGTGAAGAAGATCAACTAATCAAGTGTGATGTGCTCTCCATGTAGTGTGATGCTGGCTGATTGTTTTGGATTCACTGTTATATTCCATGTCACTGTCAAATGTCACCCCCTACTTTCATTTAGCATCCAGGCCTTAGGAATGGTGCACTTTTCCTAGCAAATATCTATGCTTTTATTGTGGAATTGAGAATTATATTGTGGAAATATTGGAACTGCTTGGCCTCCTAGGCTAAGTCTTTTGCTGGTATTTCCATGTGCAGTTGTTTTGACTGCTTTGGGCTCTACCTGGACTTTCCTTCATTAAATGTAGCCTTTTAGGTTCTACAAAGCTTCCCTTCTATCTACTGAGCTAGCAAGTCCTTGATAATACAGCCTTGAAATTGCTGCTTGCTTTTTACTGTCTTGTCATCTAGCTTTAGGAAGCTCTTTTTCAAATGGGCTGCACGATGATTCATTTTCATTGCTGAAGGTGCTTGCTGAAGTAGGGGGTTGTTGAGTTGAAATGTGTTCAGAATGTCATTATTTTTCTTTATATTATTATTATACAAGTCGTATTATCCGCCTTTGCATATGAGGCTGAAAGCTTGTCGGCAACTGAGCGCCTAGAGAGGCACTGTAGCCGCGTCTGGCACAAAATCAATTTGCTCTTAATAAATCACTTAACTGGGTTTAATAGGAATATTGTGCAGATGTCCTTTCTAGGCAACAGACAAGGCATCGATCACTCATTTATACCACTTCTCTTCATTATAGGCTTACTTCCATCACAGGCAGCTTCATGTTTAGGAGGATTTGTGCTGGCCTCATTTAACAAAATAAGGGTCAGGCTTGTTTATCGCGAGGCTGGGAATTGGATGAAGGTCACATGGTGTTTTATGTGTTAGAGCTAGTCTCATGAACACATTAGAAAAGACCTGCATTGACCCCGAAGGGTGACATCCTGTAGATGGAAAAAGTGAAAAGGACATTCTGCAATACACTGCTGTGCTGCTGCATTTTCTTGACATGTTAACCGTAAGGGCATTTCCATGTTATTGGGCCTGCTGTTCCATTGTTTAAAGTACATCTCAAGAAGAACACCTTTGGTTTGGGTTCATAAAATTGAACTCGGCTTAAACAAACTCAATAGAGAAGATGCATTTTTCCCTTGTATTACCTTGTAGTTTACTAATCAACAATGATCACTGCTTGTGAATAAGAATAAAAAGCTGCCACCTGTTTTATTACTATTATGATGGATGTAGAGGTATGTCAGTACTGTACTCCATCTTTAGAACTCAAGTTGAATATTCATTCATTGGGTTTTGATGAAACAAAGCATATTTAGGGCATTTATGGTTTAATGCAAAATGAGGTGTCAGTTCATTGTATGACATGCACACAGACACTCACCTGGGGCTGGTGTCAACCCACCAGTTAACCTAACCTGCTTATGTTTGAGATATAAATTAGAGGGAATGCATCAACTCCATATAGACAGTGCCCAAGCTGAGATTTTAACCCAGAGATCTAGAACACCGAGACAACAACACTAAAGCCCTGTCCACACGGGCCAGGCCCAGATTGTACTTTTGTGTGTTTACCTGTGGGGGACATTTATCAGTGTTTTTAACCTGTTGGGTTTGAAATTCATCTTTCATTGGATTCTTGAAATAAGGATAAGTTGGCTTTATTATACCTGGAACTTGACCTCCTTGTGTTAAAAATCCTTCTGATATGCTGGCATAGGCAGAGAAAACATCGTCACAGCTACTGGGTTTACCCCCTGACTGCACAGCATGTGTGTAATCTAAGAAAAGCGCAGAAAAGAAAAGCTGGTACAACACCATATTACATGGCAGTCAACCAATATGTGAGTCAGTGTTAGCTCTGAAGAGTAGCTACTTGTCACCTTGAAGTAACCAAATATACAAACAGTACTTGCGTATGCACTAGCCCACCATCATAAATAATCTTAATAAATTATGTCATTAGCACCAGCATACAATCGAACCTCGGATGTCAGCGTCAGAGACTTCCTTTGAGCTGCGCCACGGCGTGTGGTTTGTTTATTTGACAGCCTGGAGATCGGAGTAATTACATTCATAGCATCCAAAGGCTGAGTCTCGATCTGATCGTATGGGTGATTACCTACCAGGTAATGAGGTTCAATTCCCACAAGGGGGGCAGTGGAGTGTGTACGCCTGTTGTGTCGCAACACGTGTCGCATACTCTTTGCATTATTTGACAGTAAACTATGTAACATTATATGATCTGCTTCTCGCAACTGAGAGCATAGACATATATAGGTAGATGCCGCATTCACTGTGTTGCCCAGTCAACACGCTATGTCAGCGAGTCAGCCATATTACGAGTGGCAAAAGTGCCATTTAACTAATACGGGCAGACGTGGAAACCAGGTTTTCTGATGAAAAAACAATAACGTTTTAAACAGTATCATTTACATACAACAGATTTTGGTGAATCGTTTACATGCAATTATTTATATCCATTTATACACTAATAATGGCAATTAAATAATAATATTAAATAATTCTTCCCGTATAAGTAACATTTCTCGGACTGCTTTCTTCCATCTCCAAAACATTTCTAGACTTCGTCCTGTTCTTACGCAACACAGTACTAAAGTATTGGTTAATGCCCGAGTCACCTCACTTATAGATTACTGTAATCGTATTCTATCTGTCATCCCACAAAAACGTATCCATCGCTTACAACTTATTCAAAATTCTCCTGCCAGGATAATAACCTGCTGTTCTTAATCCACTGAACATACTACACCTATTCTCTCTCAACTTCACTGGCTCCCTGTTAAGTACAGAATACAATACAAAATACAATTTAAGTAATGTTAAGTAAATCTTAACATTTAAAGCTCTCCACAGTCTTGCTCCCCCCTACCTCACTGATCTCCTCCAGACTTACACTTCCTCTTGTTCAATCAGATCCTCATTTGCAGCTCTACTTTTTGTACCATACATCAAACTCTGTGCTATGGGAGCTCGAGCGTCTCTCATAGTGCTCCTCAACTATGGAATTCTCTTCCCTCTCATATTCGTCAGCTTGATTCAATAACACATTTTAAAACTGTCCTCAAAACTTATAATTTCAAACTGCCATACCAATTGTAAATTTTGCACTGTTACTGCCAGTTATCTTTGTTTGTTTGCTAATTATTGCTTTTTGATTTATCATTCTCTTGTTTTAATTTTACTAATGTTGTTTCATTTTATTGTAAGGTGCCTATTAAATAAAATGTATTATTATTATTATTATTATTAATTATTGAGACAAAAACTTGACCAATGTCTGAAAGTCAAAATAGTAAGGCTGCAACTGGCAGTCTGGGCTTTCTTTTAACAGTGAAATGATACACTCAATGACAAAAATAAACAATTTTATTGTATACAAATTGGCTTAGTAATTTCTGAAAACATTTCACTCATTCCTCTCTCAATCTCTCTCTCTGTCTCACACACATACACACACACGTACAATGTGGTTACTTAAATATATACAAGATAGGATCTAAAATCCTTGAAACAGAACTGTCTTACACAGCTTTTTCTGTGTGTTGCCACTCTGTAATTTGAGAGTATTCAGTCTGGCAATATGGTGCAGCCTTAGTTTGTGGAAGACAGACACAACTAAAGGCATGAGCATAAAATGATGGTTGTGAATTTCAAACTGTGTTTCCTCAATGTGCTCCTTGAGAAAAAACATCTGAACCAATCTGAGCCTGAACAAACTGATTGATCAAAGATACACTGACAGCTTGCCCTAATATCGCCTGTCGGATAACACGCTCAGCTATTTTGACCACCTTGATTGTACCCTAAGAAGGAATCATCAAACCTCCTTTGTTTTTTAATTTGAGTAAGTGGTAGCTTTGATCATATGATGTCGATACAGCATCTGTTACCAAACTAGCACGGCACACATCACAGGACAGCTTTCTCAAAATCCCGTCTAAGGGGTACCTCTGTCTGCTTCCTGAGGTGGATTTCTTTGGGAAAGCTTCAAAGTTTGAGAAATGTTAACAGCTAACAACAATCTACATAGTTAGTGACTAAATATGTTTAGCCAAAATGTTGTTTGGAGACTCACTTGAGCACATAAATGCATAGCTTTGCTAGCTTAGTCTGGTGAAGCTAAAGTTAAGATTATAAAACGGGATTTTGTAATGGCCAAATATAACCAAAACAATTGTTCAGACTTACCTATGAAATGTAATCCCCCGGGATCTGGTTTGGAGCGTACAGCGGTTTGTACAATCGCAAGCAGCACATGCGTGAGGTATCTTTATCCATTACTTCACACCATAGCAGTGCTACTCGCAATATGGCGGCGACGTTGATGTATGATGCTGCTGGTCATGCTGCGTTTAGTAATTCTATGTCTATGACTGAGAGGTCCCGTGGTGGTAGGTAACCATCCATACGATCAGATCAAGACTCACACTACAGATGCTATGAACATATACATATATATATATATATATATATATATATATATATATATATATATATTTATACACACATTTGGACCTCACAGAATTTTTCCTCTAGAAAATGTTGCTGACTGGAGTTTCTTTTCCTGTCCTCTATTGTCTGGCTAGAGTTCAACAATTGTGCCAATGGGCCAATATTGTTATATTACATTTGTTAATCAGTTTCTACTTTTTTGTCTGTGTTTTAACAAATCTATTTCTTAATGTTTAACTTTGTATTTTGTAATTTGTAAAAATTTATACTTGCACCTTGCCTGAGAATTTGTTAGAGCAGTCAGTTGAATTGAATTCTAGAAACATCAGAAAGGCTGGGTGTGTTCTGGGCCAGCGGTGATGTTGCAGTTCTTTGGCATGCAGGCCTGGATGAAATTTCACTTTATTATACATGCTTGCTTAAATTCTCAATTAAGTATTACTGTACAAAATATCCCATTTGCACATTGAAAATAGTCATATTTCAATCATCATTGAGCTTTTCAAATTATACAAGTGACAGGAAATTCAATAATGTACTTTTTTGAGCAACATCCTATAACCTATTTGCGTATGTTTAAAAAAAAAAAAGTTTTCTAGCTCTTAATTTACCTTTTGCTTTTTGTAAAATTAGAATGCACAACAATAGTCCATCAACCTTTAGTCTGTACAGAGCCTTTCACAGAGCACACTATCAGAAAGGTGTTTTGAAAAGCATTAACGCACACAATTTGAAAGCAAGAAGAAACAAAGTGCAAGAGAAGATTTAAATCAGTAGAAAGTAAAGGCAGATGTCAAGCTGAAGTTGAGGAAAAATGGGAGCTGATAATGAGCTCCTCATCGGTACAGTAGGTGTGTAACATTCAGTCAAAATAAAAATGAGGTAATCAATCCAAAATTCAAGAGGGAAAAGGTGAACATTAACACTGATGACTTGAGCTTTATAAGGGGAGGCCTAGAGTGAAATTTCTAGAGAGCAAGAGGCACAAATCTAAATGAGCGACCAGCAAGAGTTGAGTAATGAGGCTTTGGAGTTGGGGGAGGTGGGTCTTCAGTTCAAAATGTCTTTCCCATGAGGCTTTAGTTTTCTGTTTATGCCCAGATGTGGATTATTCCAGAAGTGACTGTTTTAACAATATTTTAGCATACAATCATGTATTTTGTACATTTGGTGCATATAGTTGGATAGCCAACATGTGCTATGAGATTTGTTTTTTTTCCATTGATGTTTTTCACATCATTTGCAGTTGTACATTGATCACTATCAACTTTTTCTCAATTATCACTGCAAAACATTAAATAAAAATATAATTTTTGGGTGGAGTATTCCTTTAAATAACAGAAACACCTGGAAAGATGGAATGCAACTCATAATGACAAGAAAATCATAGAAACCAAAATAAAAAACACTATTAGTACATTCCAATGCAATTTAGTAAAGTAAAATGTATTATTATTATTAAAGTCAGTTCTGAAATGTGTGGGGTCATACCCCCTCATTATTCAATGTAACATTGTTTATCGCCATTAGTAGGATACAATTAAATATGTAAGCTCCACAGAAAAAAACAAATTGGAAAATGACAAAAGAGTTCAACTATGTCAAAATGCAAGTATTTCAAAATTTCTTATGAATGTAAATCTATTACTATTACTCGTACTCTTTTCTAAATACAAAACAGAAGAAAGGAAAGACCTGCTAACTAAACAATGAGAACAATGGCATCATTTGTTTGTTTAATTTCATTTTATATTGTTCAAGAATTTAATGGTAAAATTAGTTTATTTAAATTAGTAGTGGCGGCAGAATTTCATAAAAGGGTGGGCCTAAATTTGTCACGAGTGAGCCTAATGCCATTTTTATTACTGTTCTTATATGAATTTTCAAGTCCAATCATGCCATATGAATAATATATATATATATATATATATATATATATATATATATATATATATTTTTATATATATATATATATATATATTCTTTTTTTTGCATGTTTAGTTCGAATGGTTTAGGCTAACACTAATTTAAATCTGCTGTGAACGTTACCCGGGCACAGACAGGCAGACATGTTGTTTTCCACCACCACACGTTAATTTACAGTCTAATATTTACAAAGTTTAAGTGCACACACAAAGCCCCAAATCCTGGCCACACACTCAATGCCTTTCTTCGGGCTGCCTCCACACTCTCTTCACCTGCTTAGTCCTTCTTCCACCCGACTCCAGCCTCGAATGAAGGCAGGCAGCCCCTTTGATCCCCACCCGGATGTGCTCCAGGTGCTCCCCGGCAATCACCCGCTGACATGCTCCTGTGTGGCGGAAGTGCCGGCTGTACTCCCAGAAGCACTCCGGGTGTCCCTGCTTCTCTTATCCCCAGCACATCCTGGTATGGCGGAAGTACTGAGGTCCAGGGTTCCCAAGGCATTGGGGCACCCCCTGGCGGTAACCACGGGCCCCTACAGGTTTGGGCTTCCATGCCCTCAACCCGTGGCCCCCAAAGCAACCAGGGTGGCGGCCCCCACGTGATCCAAGATGGGCGCACGCCCTCTTCCAGTCCCTCAAGGTGTCCCGGCCAGGTCGTCGCCCCTGGCATCCCTGACACTGCTTACAAATGGTAAAGATAAATGGACTGCCTGATGTTTGAGGATACAGAAGACTAGCATAAGGCATAAGGTATAAGCGGCCAAATATGTGTTATCATTTTGACCAGTATAACAATATATGACAGCAAACAGTTTGATTACCATTTTGCCATTCCTTGCAATTTGTGTATGCATATCTGATACTTTTCATTTCCAGGCTCCAAATCCACATGGAATCTGTACTCCACTAGATTACAGAAACACTAAAATTGCATCCCTCAATAATTCCTGCTGCACACTGTGAAATCAGGAAAGCTGCATGCCTTACTAGCTCTAACAGAAGCGGAAAACTTGAACACTTGAGATGGTGGCTTGTGGATAGTAGGTACATCTCTGACCTTCCTCTGGCATTTGGTAGCAGAGTGATTGTACTGTAGATTTTCCAGCGTACTCTGTAGCTGCTTTGGTAGGATACCCGTCACTAAAGTGAACAAAGCTAGCGGCAGCGGTTTTCATTCACTATTAGGGCATCAGTAACAACATCACACTCTGGCACAATTTGCACTTCTGTTTGTTTCCTTTCACTAATAAAACCTAAAAGGGTTGTTTGTTGAGATATCTTTCAGATTTTCCACCACCAAGACCTCGGTCAACCGTAACTAGTGATGACCGATTTGCAAACGATTTGTTCTTTTTGAATGGCTGTTTTTCAGTGAATCATTATTTGGTTCAGGGGAGCCCAATGGCCATGCTAATTAATTTCTGTAAGTTAGTAGATGATAGCCTCCTATTAACATCATACATTTTGAGTAGCTGTGATTGTTAGCATTTTAAATAAATCCTATTTTCTAAACCTTGTTATGCAGATGTATGCTGTGTAATCAACATCCATATAGGTATGTGGTTTCCAAAAAGTTTAATGAACTTTTGTAATGATAATGTTGCTAATTTTACTGTCCAAGTTTATAATCAACTGCTATTTTAATCGAGGGAGATGTGTATTAAAATGCATGCATGTGGTATTGGCTAATTTTCCATTTTAAGGATAAAAAAAATTCAAAAGCTGAGCTATAGTGTGGGCCTGGCCCACACAGGCTCAATACTGGTGCCACCCGAAATTTAGATAATTGTTCTGACTGTTCAGGTTTTTTGGGAGTACATTTAATTTTACTGTTAAGTTTACATCATTCATATCCTTCCCATGCACTGTAACCTCACTTCTCATTGTATTTGTGCAAATGGTGTGTCCGGTGTGTTTGCTGGCAAGTCTTTTACAGTATCTCGGTTGAACAGTACACATACTAGGCTTGTGACACTCTCATCTCTCATGGTATCACTTTCATAGGAGTTACCAATGGTAACTTTACTCATTTTATTTTGATATATATATTTTTTTGTTAAACAGTTAAACAGTTGCAGTACCTCCATGGTTAATGATGCTGCCTCACGGTTTGAATGCCTGCATGGCCACAGTCCATTTGGGTTTTGTATATTTTCCCCTTGTACTTATTATTCTGAGTTCTATATTCTTTTTACCACATCTAAAATATGTGCAGTCTGGGTTGAATAGTAACTCTAAATTTAAAATGAATTGCTGATTTTTTTTCTTTAGCATTGATGCTATTAAATTATTTATTATATGCATAATCCTATCAGTAAACCTTGCAGTTTTTTCCGTAAGGGTGTGTTTACTGTATACTGTTACGTAAATTCTCTGCGATACAGTATTGAAATGTGAATTGGTGAAGCTATCTCTTTGTGTTTTTTTTTTGTCATTTGATGACTTTTCCTCTTTTTATGCCTCTTACAAGTGTTTTTTTTTTTATTGCTGCCCCTGTATTTCAAATTTAATAATTTCAAACTCCTTTTATCTTCACTATCTGCCAAGACTGCGTTCAGATGAATCTACAGACGTATCAATCATTATTTAACACACTGCCCCAGTCTCTTCAGCACTGAAGCCCAGCAGGTCAGTTTTTCCATTTCCAGGCCTCATTTATACAGTACCCAATTATCAGTCATGTTGCTTAAAATTAGATTTTTACTTTAAATGCTCAGACGTACACATAAATGATCATGTGCAGGTTTAACTGTATTCTTGATTGCTGCTGCTTTCATATGTTACAATAAAAATAAAACTGAAAAATATGATTTCATTTAGTTCAGTGGTATCATTTTTTATGCTAATGTAGTGGCCTGTAGCTTTTGCATTTTGCTCCTGATGCTCCTCACATTGAAAATTAAAATGTCAGCCAAGTTATATTTCTATATAGTACCTGTTACACTTTTGAATGTCATTTGGATTATTGTGGGCTTCACCAATAGACAATAATCTTTACTCTTGATTTGAGTTCCCAGCTATGATTAGTCTGCAATAATAACCACATAGTTTAGGGGGAAAAAAATATTTGAATGGATTTTATGGAGTTGCAACGGAATTTTTTAAAGGACAAATAGAGAAAACAAAGTCAGACAGTACTAGTTGTAAACATGGATGAGTCTAAAAGTTTAATCGGCAAATAGAATTTTAAGACTCTAAAGGGGCATGCATCAAAATCTGAAATTACTGTAAACTAAATTCCCTGGTAATTTTTGTCTTTCGAAGTAGTCTTATTTTTAAACAAAATCCAGACAAATGACTTGCACAACACATGCTGCTGCCTTGAAATTGTTGTGATTTATGGTGTTGCACAGCCTGCAACTCGGTGGTCAGTTTGGGAAGTTTGTGTTACTAACAGTTAATATACTGTATGTTTACCTGATGATGGACACCTCATTGCAACACCTTCCTGCTGAATGTTTTACAACGTTCATGCCACCATTCTGTGTTCAGTTTTCATGCTGTGTAGCCAAGTTGTTGGTGGCAATGGTGTTCAGCTGAATGGTGTGATATTGTTATAAGAGCCTGATGGCAATACAGTTATACACGTATCTGTGCATTGGATCACTTTCTTTCTACCATTTTTTTTTTCTGGAAGCTAAAATGGGCTTCCAAGAAGATTTCTGTTCTGCCATAACTAGAACAACAGCAGGTATGACTGGAATCAAAGGACCAGCAGATGACATATTCAAAAACTGTAGTTGAAATGGAAGAAAACCGTAAGAACATTTTAGTCAAATGGTACCAAAAATGACTGTGCCGAAGTGAAACCAAAACCTGTGATCGCTCTGGCTAAGTGACTTAGGGAGCCAGAGTGATGCATGTTGAAAGGGACTACTTGCTGTGCAAGTCCGGGAAGGCATCGGGGTTGACAAGACTCTGACTGGGAACCCAATGTGAGTGCCATGACCTTTGGAGTCCTGAGCCTAGGTCTAGAGTGGGAGCCTTGTTGTAGCCATGGGACGGCAGCGACCTGGACCTGTAGAAGGTTGGCTGTGTCTGTCAGCAGGGCGACTCTTCTACTGCGAGACCCCATACGGGACGTCAATATTGAGGGGACACACCGGGGATTTGCCTTTTAAAGACCGTTTTCTGCCTGTGTTTTAACCTCACTTTAACAGATTTTCTCATTTTTGGATTTTAACCTCCATGTTCACTGTCGTTTTTATGGATTATTTTTTTTTAACATTTAAGGAAGCACTACACTTGTTTTTGAGTTGTTGGAATAAAAGCACATATTCCCTTTTGCACCTAAGCCTTGTTTTGTGTGAGTGGCCTCATTCACTGGCTCATCCTGGTCATGACTGTCAATGGTGTCTGGTTCAAGAGGCTACCAAATGCAACAGGGAGCATGGAGCCGACCACCGTTACACCTCAAAAGAGAAACTGAAAAAGGAAAATTTTCAGCCAGTCGGCGAAAGATCATTCAAAGATATAACCAGTGATAGGAGAAGGCAACGTTTTCAGCCCTTTTATGTGATTTCCAAAATCTCTGCTGGATCGCAAAAAGACGAAGCAAAGAGAGATCCAACAGGAAAAAGGAGAGGAAAACAGATGAATGTTATTAGAGAAAATGAATGTAAGAAAATTGGGCGCACTACCAAAAATTAAACACCGAAGGGCAAAACATAAGTACAAAGGGGTGCCAGTCACTAAAGATCTATCCTTGGCATGTGGTTTACATGGGGTGGCATGTAAATGGTGAGCAAAGTGGGTCTGTTGATAGGGGAGTGAGATGAGTTGGGTCTGAGGGAAGAAAGGAAGATCCCAATGCCACACTAATTGTGTTGTTAATGATTAATCACAATCCTTACAGAGTACTGATGTTTCCAACTAGGGGATGGCATGAGTGACAATTTATGGAAAGGGAGGCATGTAACACCAGGTGATATCTCAGCTCTAAGATTTTGTATCTAAATGTAGCTATCGTCAATTTAGTTGCAGCAGAGTATGGCAATCTTTTTTCCGATATTTTATATTTAAAGGAAAAAAGGTTAGAGGTTATTTCTGTGCTGAAATGAAATCAAGGTTAAATCAGGTATGCAACTGAAAAGAGCTGGTAACATATATAGAAGGGAAAGGAGGGAAGAAAGCCAGGGCAGATGAAAGGAGAAAAGGTGTGAGTAAGTGAGAAGCTGCCATTTGAGAAGATAAAGTTAGAAGTAAAATTGTTAGATGGTTATTAACAACTGAAAGTATGCTCTGAAACAGTCTGCTAGCGCACTCCCTGTTTCACCTATGCAGATGACTGCACGTCTCCTACAAGAAAAGTGGTAAATAAGAGTTATAGACTGGCAAGAATTTACCACAGGTAACAGATATAAAGGTATTGTTGGTGTCACAGCGGCTCTTGTTACAGCTCAAAATCCCTGGTGAGGAGTATGGCTCTGCTCTGTGAAGTGAGCTGTGAATGAGACGTTTCTGTAGTTTAGGTGATCAACAGAAGGAAATCAATGGAGGGCTGGAGGGAAAAAGGCACCTATTTGAAATTTGTGTACTATATGTAGCATTATATTATAGCATGCTGTGGTTGGAAGTGCATTTAATAAAAATAAAATGCATTGACTTTTTTGTCATAGAATTGCTTTTTTTTTTGACAAGATGTGAGTCAAAAATTACTTTAAAGACCATATGGCAGTTTTTACTTATAGACAATAAATCTGGCCACATCTTACATTGCCTTGAATATTGTTGTGTGCCCCTAATAATATACATAATTTTCCTTCTCACAACTTGCCGATTATAAAATATCAAATGGGTTTAAAAATGGTCAAGACTGTTCAGCTTTTCATGTATAGTCACAGAAATGAGAAAATGTGGCCTAGTGGCAAAACAATTTGGAAACTGGAAGATGGATTGATCACTTCTTCAAACACAAACAAATTCAGTGTGCTGAGATTAGTAAGCTGTCAAGTAAATACATGCAATTTAAATTCTGTGGGCATCTATGTGTAGCTTATTAATACTTATTGGAGGAAAACATTCCCTGTAGTATAAAGAGATGTCTATCACAAATCAGCTACAAAGAGCCATATGCTGTACTTTAAAATGCTTTCAGGCTGTGGGTTTGCCACGCAAGCCAGCGCGCTACCGGAGGGTTCAAGTATTAATGACAAATAAACAGAGTAGATCAATGCTTAACTCTGTTGTCACACAAATTCGGGACTTTCAGTTTTGTCACGCGCTATGTGTGGGATTTGCATGCTCTCCTAGTGCCCATGTGGGGTTTCTGTGGTGTCATTCAAAATCCCACAGGTGGGCATGAGAGTTTAACTGGGGGCACAAAGTGGCTCAGTTTGGATTAAAATAGGCGGTGCTGGTGTGAGGATCTCATGTCTGATTGATTTCCTGAAAGTACTTTTGTTTCTATGCGTTATTGAAAACATTTGTATAGTTAACACTGTGGCTTATTATACTACAGTGAGGGTTCTTTGGTCTAGTAATACGATAATTGCTTTTGTCTCCAGATTTGCTCCTAATTGTTGACACAGTTCTCCCTGGCTAGCCTTGAACAAGTCAGGAGTACAGGTTCACCATTGGTGGGGGGAACTGGAACTCAAGCTGCCTATAGTGGTTTTCTTTCTTTTCTGGAAAGGACCAGAATCTTCCCAGAAAGGGCAAAATTGCTGCAACTGCTTGCAGTCCACCCCATTCTGGTGAAGTGGCATTATAAAAGAGAAACTAGAACAAAAAAGGTCAGTTCACTTCTGGCCAACACTAACGTGATTGTGAGTCTTTTTTCTACATGTATTTGTACTTTTTATTTATGGGAATCATTTGACTTTTGTTACTTTAGTTTTTCTTGAAGTTAATAGACTTCTTTTAGTTGTTCACAGGCAGCACCTTTTTTTATGGTCTAGTCATGAATGTAGACATCATCTTTACCATTGCTATGGCATTTCTCAGACATGTGACAATGATGCAAAGTTGTGATGTCAATTCTTGTTTCCTTTCTAACAGGACAGCTCCCAACTCAGAACTTCCTAGATTTGACCAAAACCTTTTTACAAAGAAAAATCAGAATTCTTAGACCTTAACTGTTCTTGCAAGTTTAAGTTAGTATTAGGATTTTTGGCAGTGTTTTATTTTCTAGGTTTTGCATTTTGGCCTTGTCATTTGGTTTGCTTTGCTTCTATTCTACTCTACTCTGCTGTCCAACCACAAATTTTGCCTCTTTTGCTCACTGATCTCCTGGTTTACGAATCTAGTCTGTTGTCTCCTATCAAGATCAGGAGTGGCTTGGCATTAAGAGCAGTTGCCCAGCCCTGCCATCCCTCTAAAGCTGCACCATTATGGTTATGAGAAATTGAATAAAATATTGTTAGGATGCAAAGTGAACTTAACTGTCATAATCATATTTTCTATTATGAGCTCTTAGTACTGCTTTTGTTGTAGTGGGTAAAAACTGTCATTTTGCCCAGTACTGCTAGCCTGTCTCTGAGTTGTTTGAGCTGGCACTTGGGTTCTGCAGTGTTCTTGCCATACCCATGTTCATGCGTATGTGTGTGTCTTTTCAGTTTTACCTTGGGCCATCAAGCCCTTCTGAACAACAAATTGGTTGATTTTTATCAATTTAAAGGATGCATGAACTTGCAGATCTTGCTATTTTGGAGTAGTCGTTCTCATTACCCTGAATGGCATTGATTACTTATGTAAAATATAATTTAGTACTTCACCTATTGAACAAGAGTGTGACATTCATGAATATTCATATGTATTTCTGCTTTTGGTGTTGAGTATTTGATACTGAGATATCTTTTAAAATTGTTGTTTGGTGGTTAAACTGTACAAACATAAGCTAATAGATCATTTTGCAAGTTTTTTTTTTTTATGCTATTATTGATGTGACATTTTATCATCACTGGGCTGGTAGCCTAATATATTGTGAAATGCAGGGTTACTCCCTTGCACATGATTTAGTGTAACCCATCTCCTTCCTTGGCTGTCCTCCCAATTCTGCTTCCACCACTCCTTTCTTCCACAGCTTCTTTAATGCAGCTCTAACATCTTTACTGGCCTGTATCCACTACTTCATATTTACACCACCAGCTCCTCCATACATCACTCATTCAGGGTCAGTGTTATGATTCTGCCTGTTAAATAGAAAGGGTGACAAAAAGCATAAGAAATGTAACCTAATATTTCCTTACATAAGGCCAATAGATTTAAGCAGAAGAGTGGGTCTTGTAAGTGAAGCTCTTTAATTGCATGACCATCTCTTTGTCTATCTTATGCACCCAGACACACACGCTGGCTCTATCCCTTCTGACAGTTTACACACACCTTTACAGCTTCTCCTTCTTCAGACTTCTCATTCCAAAAATGCCACTGGTCAAAATCCTTACAAACACAAAGGAAATAATTTCCCTTATGAACAATCCAAATATGTGTCTACAGGGCTTTACGAAGAACCCTATGCTGTGTGGTGGATTGCCGGCATTTTACTCCGGCCCTCACCCCCAGGCCGCCAGGAGGAGCTCTCCCGACAGCATGATCATGCCCCGAGTTCCAGCAGGGCATCATGGACTATGTAGTGTTTATACACAGCCCTGCTGGATACCTTGGGGGCCACCAGGCGTCGCTGTAGGGGGGCTCGTAGGCTCGCATGTGCCCTATAACCCGGGAGTACGTCATAGTCATGTGACGGGAAGAAACGACGTGCTCCCGGGGTGAAGAAAAGGACTGTTTGCCCTGACCCCGAAGGAATAAGGAACTGTGGACTGATTGGGCAGGAACACCTCCGGGTCAGGGAATATAAAAGGATTGTGGGAAAGCCCAGACAGTGAGCTGAGCTGGGAGGTAGGAAGGCGAAGTGTCTGGGCGAGGAGGAAAGAGAATTGTTGTGTTGTGGTTAATTTATTTGTGGTTTATGAGTGTAGAGTGAAGGGTGCTTTGTGCACTGTATAATAATAAAAAGTATAGTTATTATACTCTCACCTGGTGTTCAGAGTGGTACCTGAGGGTGATAGAGGTGGACCACACCTCTATCTGCTACAGCGGATATTTAGATTTAGCAGAAGGCTAGTTACAAATAATAAAGGAAAAAGTGCAAAAAATGAAATCTAAACAAATGAAAAGTTTTTATATCAAGCCATTAAATTTTGTTTTCCTTATTGTATGATTTATTGACTTATCAAGTGATATGTATTTAAGATTATTTTGCTTATTTTATGAAATCTTGTCAAGTCAGATTTTATGCTGAATAAAAGCAAAACAATTACTGCCAATGACATAAACAAAATATACTTGACAAGACTTCTTAAAATAAGCTAAATCATCCTAATGAAAAATCTGCGCTGTAAAAGCAGTAACTGATCAAACTACGTTACCTCATTGTAAAGTTGGACACATCATTTTAAAGGCTTTGGTAAATGTATCCCTTGTTTCTGGGATGGAAAACCTATTTAGAGACTGTGCTTTTGTATGGTTGACCTTTCTGCCACATTTGCCTTATATCTACCATCTGCAAGTGTCTTCCTGTGGATGATTTTTAGACACTGGAGCTACAGACTAGATTAGGTGTATTATTTAGAAATACTGTAAATAAATGCCTGATATAACAACAGCGACACGCATAGGTCCCTGTGAACTCATTTTCAGCAGCAATATATATACAAGTACAACTAAACAAACCTGTCAGTGGTAGGTAAGAAGCATTGTCACAAGGCAGGAAGGGGCCAATGATGATTAAAAACATAGTAGAGAATTTCTACAAGATTTTTGCCCTTGTTTGCTTATCTGTGTCAGTTAACATTATAGTAACCCCAGCGGAATATAATGAGAATATGTCATAAGAAAGGTGAAAAGAAAAGAGAAGGTTAATGATTAAAGTGGAAAAAAATGATACGTGTCTGCAAAGTTTCTTTGAAATGTCACATCCATGAAGGAGGAAGAGAAAAATCTTGACTTGAGCCTTCTTTTCTGATGCCACTCATTTCAATAAAGTGTCACAACAGATATTGAAGATGGTAGCCATGCAAACCAGGCTTTTTGCATTGTTTTTTTTTTCATGCTCTTGTTGAAAGGGGTGAAACATGTTTAAGGGGATAAAAATTATGTTGGATACAGAATCAATTAGGGCAGCTTTGAAATTGAAAATAGGCACGCTTTCTGCAGGATGACTTGAGTTTACTGACTTCGGTTTGGAGAGACAGCTGCCTCATTTTTTTTTTTTTTGAACAGGTTGCAATGATGAATAATGTACAGTGAGTTTTTTTTCTGACCATATAATGTTTTCTAGGAGCAGCAGTAAGGACATGTTGTTTCTTGAGGTCCTCTGGGTGTTTCCTTTTTTCTCTCTCTCTCGTCAGGGCTCTGAGTTGCTTGAATGGTCATTAAAGTAGTTGACAGAACAGCTGCAGCTTTTGAGAAGTCCGTTTTGGATGGGTTAGATATCTGAACTTGAAGGAATGAAGAAGCATGGCTCTTTTTGGAATCCTTCAAATTTGTCCCCAAAAAAGAAAAAAAATGACATGGTCACTTTTGGGCTTTTGTCGCATTACTGCACCCTGTCATGAAGCCTTTGGATTATTTTTTTACAAATAATGTATGTTGTGGCTTAAACTGTTCTATTATTGTGAAAATCATTTTGTTAATGGTACACATGCATTATGTGTTTTGTTTTGGATTGCAGTTGCTGTCATTTGGTGGTGGTTTGAAAGCGGAGTAGGCTTCCAAAAATCAACATAGACCGGACCAATCCTGATTCAAAATTAGGCTTCACCCCAGGTAGCCTTGTGACTGTAGACAATTTGTTTGAACTACAATCAGGGCTGGTGTGTTTAAAACCACCTTCTGCAAAGCACATTTTTCCTGCCCCACTACTCATGAGACAATTCCCATATTTCATAAAATATTGTGATATAAGATTTAAGATACAATACTCCCACGGTTAAGCGCATCTATGAAACAATGGACAAAATAACGTTAAATAAATAGAATTATTTTAGGAAAAAAGTTAAAGGAATAAAAGGGATTAGCTTTAAGACAATAAAACACACAAGCTAGACATTGAAGACATATGACATATATACTCACGTAAAGGATTATTAGGAACACCATACTAATACGGTGTTTGACCCCCTTTCGCCTTCAGAACTGCCTTAATTCTACGTGGCATTGATTCAACAAGGTGCTGAAAGCATTCTTTAGAAATGTTGGCCCATATTGATAGGATAGCATCTTGCAGTTGATGGAGATTTGTGGGATGCACATCCAGGGCACAAAGCTCCCGTTCCACCACATCCCAAAGATGCTCTATTGGGTTGAGATCTGGTGACTGTGGGGGCCATTTTAGTACAGTGAACTCATTGTCATGTTCAAGAAACCAATTTGAAATGATTTGAGCTTTGTGACATGGTGCATTATCCTGCTGGAAGTAGCCATCAGAGGATGGGTACATGGTGGTCATGAAGGGATGGACATGGTCAGAAACAATGCTCAGGTAGCCCGTGGCATTTAAACGATGCCCAATTGGCACTAAGGGGCCTAAAGTGTGCCAAGAAAACATCCCCCACACCATTACACCACCACCACCAGCCTGCACAGTGGTAACAAGGCATGATGGATCCATGTTCTCATTCTGTTTACGCCAAATTCTGAATCTACCATTTGAACGTCTCAACAGAAATCGAGACTCATCAGACCAGGCAACATTTTTCCAGTCTTCAACTGTCCAATTTTGGTGAGCTTGTGCAAATTGTAGCCTCGTTTTCCTATTTTTAGTGGAGATGAGTGGTACCCGGTGGGATCTTTTGCTGTTGTATCCCATCCACCTCAAGGTTGTGCGTGTTGTGGCTTCACAAATGCTTTACTGCATACCTCGGTTGTAACGAGTGGTAATTTCAGTCAAAGTTGCTCTTCTGTCATCTTGAATCATTCGGCCCATTCTCCTCTGACCTCTAGCATCAACAAGGCATTTTCGCCACAGGACTGCCGCATACTGGATGTTTTTCCCTTTTCACACCATTCTTTGTAAACCCTAGAAATGGTTGTGCGTGAAAATCCCAGTAACTGAGCAGATTGTGAAATACTCAGACCGCCCCGTCTGGAACCAACAACCATGCCACGCTCAAAATTGCTTAAATCACCTTTCGTTCCTATTCTGACATTCAGTTTGGAGTTCAGAAGATTGTCTTGACCAGGACAACACCCCTAAATGCATTGAAGCAACTGCCATGTGATTGGTTGATTAGATAATTGCATTAATGAGAAATTGAACAGGTGTTCCTAATAATCCTTTATGAGTGTATATATATATATATATATATATATATATATATATATATATATATATATTGTCATACTGAGTAGGAGGCAGCGGATTGATTCGATAGCACCTGGGAAACCATTAGCCAGGGAATGGGGGTATTAACTTTCTCCCTCTGCTTCCTCATAGAAAGAAAGACCTTCCTGCACCATAGGCCTGGATTGACCGCAGTGCGATACTTCCGCCCTTCCTCCGCCATCTTGCCCTGGCGTCATCCTTCCCATCCTCCCTTGCGGTCCTTCCCGCATCCCTCCACTTCCGGCTCCTCCCCAATAAAATGGCGCGACGCCAGGAGTCGGCGCGCATATGAACTGTTTGTTTATAATTTTGACCAGTTTTTGTTTGTGTGTACAATATACGGGGCCGGAAAACCCCAACCCTTGCTACTGTCTCCTCGGTCCTTTACAAGTGGCGTAGTCGGCAGGATAGAGATCCCGGAATGACGGAGGGACAGGACCTCAACACGTGCTGCAGGATGAATGACCAGCTCCAGGCGCAGCTGCGCAAGCCGCCACCACCCGGGAGCTGGAGGCCACGAAGGCCAGGTTAGTGGAAGCCCAGGGCGAGACCAGACCCGCCCAGGCAGCCGCCTCCTCCTATGGTTCCGATGGGCCCTTCGAGGACGTCGATGCCTACCTGGGCATGTTTGAGAGGGCGGCCACCGGAGCGAGTGGCAGCGGTCAGTGGGCGTCCATCTTGGCGCCATACCTGAAGGACCAGCGCTGGGGCCTATTATGACCTCCCTGAGGAGGAGGCGCTAATTACGACCTCCTCAAGCCCGAAATACTGGCCCTTCGGCATTAGCCGGGCCAGCAGGCGGCGAATGGCGGAACTGGGTCTTTGACCCGAAAAGCCCTTCGCGCCCAGGCGTTCGAGTTCTGGGGCAAGATGGGCGCTGGCTACGGCCAGAGAGCCCGGCGGGCGGAAAGTGGTCGGCGGGTGGCCTGTGAAGGCCTGGTCAATCGCGATGCCCAGTTCCCTCGCCCAGCAGGTCGGGGACACGCCTATCAGAACATGTCGGGCCTTCTCGGCGTCTTGGAGCGTCAGTTGGCGGTCCTCCGACTTGGGGGGTCAGAAAAGCCTGCTGCGGGAACCGGCAGGGACGGGCGGCCACCCCGAGCCCCTCGGCGCTGCAGAAGCGCCAGCCAGAGCCAGAGAGAGCGGGTCCGCGCGCTGTTTCAAGTGTGGCGAGACCGGTCACCTGCTGCCAAACTGCCCCATCACATCGCCCGGAGCCTATGGACTGCAGCTGGACATCACGGAGAGGTATTGTACCCGCCGCATCCCTTGGCGAGTCGAATCACGGGAGTGGTGTTGCTAAATGGGCACGCCGTGGTGGCTTTGTTTGATTCCGGCAGCAACATTACCATTGTTGCTCGCCGTTTTGTCTTACCGCAACAGTGGTTAAAACAGCATTTGTTGGTCACCTGTGTGCATGGGGGACTAGGTCATATCGTTCGCTCACTGCTATGTCACCTGGAAGGGGAACCAATCAAATGGCGGTCGCTGTGTTACCTGACCCCCTTCCCAGTGATTCTGGGACAAGACTGGTCTAAAAGAATCAGCGGTAAGCCATTCGCGCTCGGGGCCTCGTTGGATCTTGTTATGAGGGGAAAAGGCACCCCTCCCGCGGCCTCCACGCCGTGCACAAGGGCAGGCCCTATGGGCGCTGGTGTCTCGGGGACCTTTCGTGGCTACGGACCTTGACCCGGAAGATTCCGCCGGAGAAGGGACTAGCCAGGGAACTCTTCCCGGGCCCAGGCCCCAAGACCCTCTCGGCGCCTGGACCATCAATTTCGGTCCACGCCGGCCTCCTTTAAGAGGGAGCAGTGGAATGATGACTCCCTGCGCTTTGCCGGAATGCGATCGTTCTGCCTAACAGCTCAACAGCGGACGGATCCACACCGCTGGAACCCTTCTTTGTCCTTGAGAATGATCTGTTGTACCGAGTGGCTACCCATGAGGCGAGGTGCGGAAGTTGTTGCTAATTCCGCGTACCTTCCGGCGGAGATATGCGAGTTGGCACATGCTCACCTCCTAGGCCCACCTCGGGGCGAAAAACACTGGAGAGGATTAAGCTCCGCTTTTACTGGCCTGGGATCAATGAGGAGGTCCGGCGGTTCTGTCAATCCTGTCCGAGTGCCAGACCCGCCAGATTCCTAGGAGGGACCGTGCTCCTCTAGTCCCTATTCCCCTCGTGGACATCCCCTTTGAAAGGATAGGGGTCGATTTGGTGGGACCCCTGGAGCCCTCAACCCGTGGCCACAAGTATATCCTAGTCATGGTGGACTATGCCACCCGGTACCCAGAGGCGGTTCCCCTGCGCTCGCTAATACTAAAAGCATCGCACGGGAACTGGTTAATTTGTTTTCACGCTGGGCATACCCAAGGAGGTCCTCACGGACCAGGGTACGCCTTCACTTCGGATACGTTCAAGGAGGTAGCCAAATTACTGCAGATAAAGCACCTGAAAGCGTCAGTCTATCACCCGCAAACTGGCGGGTTGGTGAGCGATTTAATCAGGCGCTTAAGCAGATGCTCCGCAAGGTAGTCAGCGGGCGGCAGGAACTGGGACCAGCTCCTCCCGCTCGTGCTTTTGCCTACCGGGAGGTACCCCAGGCCTCTACAGGCTTCTCCCCTTTGAATTACTATACGGGCGACAACCCGGGGAATCCTCGACATCCTAAAAGAAGGCTGGGAGGCCGAGGCTCTTCCCTCCTCTAACATTTTGAGTGCGTGGCGCAACTGCGCGACCGACTCACAAAGATCAGGCCCCTCCTAAAAGAGCACGTGACTCGTGCGCAGCGCAGGCCGGTGTTACAACCGCAACTCCGTCCTCAGGGAGTTCCGCCGGGGACGAGTTATGGTGCTCGTCCCGACCTCCCACTTCGAAGCTGCTCGCTCACTGGCAAGGGCCTTACGAGGTTAAGGAGAGAAAGGACTCGCCGACTATTTGGTGAAACAGCCCAATGCCGACCGAGTGAGAGGATCTATCATGTCAACCTGTTAAAGCCCTGAGAGATAGAGAGGAGCTCCCCAGCTCCCGTAGGTCACTCTCCCTTTTAGCAAGCACAACTGCCCTTAACCTCGGCGAAGAGCTGACCCCCAAGCAGCGGCAGGAGTTAGCCCAAACACTCCGAGCCATCCCGAGGTAGTGGCGAGTCACCCGGCGGACGCGCTGATTGAGCACGCGATATAGTCACGGAGCCGGGGTAATCGTCCGGGAGAGGCCCTACCGACTCCGGAGGCAAAACGCGCAGAGGTCGAACTGGAGGTGAAACGTATGTTGGACATGGACATAATTGAAGAGAGCCATAGTCCCTGGTCCAGCCCTATTGTCCTCGTCTCCAAGCCAGGCGGCTCCTGGAGGTTCTGTAATGACTTTAGGCGTCTGAATCAGATCTCCAAGTTCGATGCCTACCCCATGCCCCGCATTGGCGACCTCCTTGGCGGCTGGAGTGCGGCTCGATATCTGACTACCCTTGACATGACAAAGGGTATTGGCAAATTCCTTTAACGGCATCCGCAAAGGAGAAAACGGCCTTTAGCACCCCTAGCGGGCACTGGCAGTACAAGGTCCTCCCATTTGGGCTGCACGGGGCCCGCGACCTTCCAACGTCTGGTAGATAGAGTGCTGAAGCCCCACCAGTCCTATAGCGCCGCCTACCTGGATGGCGTTGTCATCTATTCCGGCACCTGGGAGGAGCATCTACTGCAGGTCGCAGCTGTCCTCCGAACACTGGCTAAAGCCGGCCTCCGCATAAACCCCCGGAAGTGTTTTTGGATTAAAGGAGGCCAAATATTTAGGCTACCTCGTGGGACAAGGACAGGTGCGCCACAGAGCTCCAAAGTTAAAGACATCTTAGAATGGCCCGTCCGAGTACCAAGAAACAGGTGCAGGCTTTCTTGGGGCTTGCGGTTACTACCGCCGGTTTGTTCCCGTTTCTCGAAGAGCAGCACCCTTGACTGACCTGACAAAAGGGCTCCCTATACGTGGTGTGGACCGACAAAGCAGAACAGCGTTCAGTGACCTAAAGAAGGCCCTAACGCCGGCACCTGTGTTACGGACGCCCGATTTTGGGCTCCGTTTATTCTCCAGACCGACGCCGGACACAGGCCTGGGTGCCGTGCTGAGCCAAAGCGTCGATGGTGTCGAGCACCCTGTGATGTACCTTAGCGGAAACTGATGGACCGGGAGACCCGCACGCGGCAGTGGAGAGGGAGGCCTTGGCCATTAAGTGGGCAGTGACCCACCTCCGTTACTACCTGCTGGGTGCGAATTCGCTCTGGTGACTGATCACGCTGCACTTCAGTGGATGTCCCTACACAAAGAGTGAATCCGCGGGTCACCAGGTGGTTCCTGGACTTACAGCCGTATAAGTTCACTGTCACTTATCGGCGGGCACCCTTCAGGCCAATGCCGATGCCCTCTCGTATTCCGCGACCTCTCGGTTAGGTCCGCCCGACCTGGCGGTCCTGGGCTAAGGGGGATCGTGTCACGCAGCGTAGGAGGCAGCGGATTGATTCGAGAAGCACCTGGGAAACCACTCGCCGCCAGGGAATGGTGGGGTATTAACTTTCTCCCTCTGCTTCCTCATAGAAAGAAAGACCTTCCTGCACCATAGGCCTGGATTGACCGCAGTCGCATACTTCCGCCCTTCCTCCGCCATCTTGCCCTGGCGTCATCCTTCCCATCCTCCCTTGCGGTCCTTCCCGCATTCCTCCACTTCCGGCTCCTCCCCAATAAAATGGCGCGACGCCAGGAGTCGGCGTCGCGCGATATGAACTGTTTGTTTATAATTTTGACCAGTTTTTGTTTGTGTTGTACAATATACGGGGCGGAAAACCCCAACCCTTGCTACTGTCTCTCTCGGTCCTTTACAATATATATATATACTGTATATAGTCACAAACTTGAGACAGAGTCATATAAAGGTTTGGGGCAGCCACCCGTATAATCTGGTTTCCTGGCTGCAAAGTAGTTTTCAATAAATACAGCACTGATGAGCACAAAACCAAGTCCAAAACAAAACTGAAGGAATAGGGAAAAGGTGGAGGCTTTTAGAGGGAAAGACAGGAAGTGAAGTCAAAGGGGTCAGGCTCATGTAGGTCTTCTGTCATTGGTGCGAGCCTGGACGTGACATCACAGGGGCCGGAGCCGGCAAGGTCTCCTTCCATTGGCTCAGTCCCGGAAGTGACGTCAAGAGGATCAGGAGGAATCACCTGTGAATGGTCTGCAGGCAAGGGAGAAAAAGAGTCAGTGCACTTTGCCATATCCCGGTATGTCTCAGAACTGCCCTTACTCAAGCCGTTTAGCTGCTTCCCATGCACATGTGTGTGACTATATATATATATATATATATATATATATATATATATATATTATATCATTTTGTTGATGGGAAAATGCCTTGTGGCAATGTGCGACAATGCCTTTGTCTAAAGAAACATACATTTGATTTACAATTGGTTACATTTCATTTGTTTTTCCAGTTTGCAGGAGAGGCAGGTTAAGTGACTTGCGCATGGGCACAGAGTATCAGTAGCAGGATTTGAACCCACATCCTCTGGGTTTAGACCATAAAGCATAAAGCCTAACCAAGTAACTAAATCTGTTAACACTCAAACTCTCAGAACCCACACAATTGTCTTGAGTAAATGTGTTTCCTTAGGATGATGTTTATTAAAGAACAGTTCTCCATGTTCCTACATGGTTTGTTCAGTCCGTGGAATACTATTAAACTTGAATTAAAGAAGAGAACCAAAGATGCCAAATATTGTAAGGAATGTCCTTTCTTAAGACTCTTTATATACACTACTAGGATCAATATTGTATGATTTTGAACACTTTTTGTGCCATATGAAATCAAATATACAGAACAATATACATAACAATTATGAGTATATTTTGTTACAGCCTTTTCAAAGTGAAATTACCACAGCCCACCTGCAAATATAGATACTGTACACTGCTTGTAGTTTGTAACTCACTGGGTCCAATAAAAGTAATGGGAGAGCAAGAAAATAAATGCCAAGTTGAAAAGGAAAAAAAAAACATGTTTGTTTACAGTTCAGTGGTGAATGGTACAGTTCAGGTAGCTGCCATTATCCACAAGAAAACAAAACTGAAAAATCCCGAGGAAAAGGACAAATATCAAAAATAAACTTAAAAATAAGCTCTTGCCCAATTATTACAAACAGCCCTGTGGAAATTCAGCCGCCTCCGACACTAAAACAAATGGCCCTGTGGGAACCTCTACAATGAAACAAGGACTCCACTGACACTGAAAAATTTAGACCCTTCCTGGCTTATAGAAGCCTTTACCACTCCTGCTATGCAGCCAATTGCTGTGACACCCAGAGATGCTCCATCTGCTGTGTCATGCAGTCTCTGTATCCATGGGTGTGCTCACAGCTGACCTGAAACAGCAGCAGTATCACCCAGCTTTCTCACTGGCATGAATACTACCCTGATGATCACCAACAAGACCAAATAGAAATCCCCAACTGTGGCTGTCCCAGCCTTAATAAATTCCTGTCAATTATCCCATCGACTTATCTTCTAAGTCCGCAAACCATTTATGACCCAAGATATAACTGACTGAGACTCAAAATCCCTACTTCTTCCAAGGGACTCTGTAGGAAGAAAAACACACAACACAAATAGAACACGGCCATGTATCAACTATAACTATAACAACATAAACCAATCTCACAGAAATAAACCCCAAACATCCAGCCAACAAAAACTAAGCTCCCCCATACCGACAAGGGTGTCCATCAGCTCATGTTCAGAAAAAAGCGCAGCCTTTAAAATAAAGTAGGATGTACTCAGTTGTGCCTTAGAACCACAAAGAGACCCTCTTCAAATACAGATACGATGGTGAGCTAGTGTGTATTTAATCACACCTTTAAAATGTAACTACACATGCTAATAATCCTAATGCTCCATTTTCTTTTTTTCTCCATCACTCAGGTGAATCCTGTGGCATCATAACCATACTCTAAAATTAGAAGTGTGCAAATCCAGCACATAAAGCATCTAGGAGAACTGGTAGCATTGTTGAAAGGGAAATTCTCTCCAAACCGTATTCATCATTTCATGTTTAACCAGAGAATAAACACCAAACAAAAGTAAGTGCTTTGAACATGTATCTATATTAATAAAGTGATTATGCAACTACAGTTAATGAAGTAATCTTAAACAAATGTTAAAGGGTAAACCAGCTTGGTGCAATCTAAGAAAGGCAAGCATGATTTGTGTTAATGAATTTTAGGTTATGACCTTTAGAGAACTACTTGTCTTTGTTTATCTAGTTGCTCATTTTTGAAATGCTATTTTTTGCGGTGTCAACACCTAGAGATTGTTTCAAATAGCAGTGATCTGGTCCTAGCATCCAAAATTGTGGATTTACTAGGAAAGCTTTTTGAAGATTTCACTTGTAGTTAAACCTATTTAGGGAGTTGACCTGAGTGTGATCTGGGTTTGTGTGTCGGACTTTAGCCTTTTGGTTCTTTTTGTTTTTGGCTTTAGCTTTGCAAATTTTTTAACACTTCTTTTTTCATCATCTTCTGCTCTTTTCTAACTTTGCCTTTGTGAGCGTTCTTTCCCACCAGTGGCAGTATGATTTTTCAGCCTTTCATTCTTCCTCTATTTTGGAAATGAGTTTGCTATAATGTCACATCATGTAAGAGAGTTTGGCGCTGTAAATCTACATTGCTGCACGTGATGTGATGTTGTCTTATGTAAGATTCCATCTTGTTCATTACAGTTATATTCTGTTTGCTGTAAAATAACACAGACTTCAGCTAGAGAAATTTATTTTGCATGGCAATTTTCTATTCAGTAGTTTAGGTTTTTGATTTTGGCTTTTCCTTTCTTTGATATTGGGTTTGTCAAGTTCCCATTGGTTTAATCGTTCCTTATATAGTAAGGTTGTGTTGCTCACAACGATTGCATTCAGCGGTCAGGTTTGGATTGTCAGGTACCTCTGATTAATCGGCTGCAGCCTCCCTACACATCATAGCCAATGTAGTACAAAAACAAAAAAAAAACTTGAAAGCCAGCTTGTGGTGAGATATCCTCTATCTAAGAAAATAAAAACAGGAAAAAAAAACCTTCACAAATGCATAAAGAGCATTATGTCTGTCAAACACTTAGTTTGATGGAAGCTCATGACAGTATTCTTAAAGTCTACACCACAGCTTGGTAACAGGTGTAAATTTCCACATCTTTTCCTGTGAAGAAATACTTTGTATTATCTGACTTAAAGGTGCTTACTCTCAGTTTCTGCCTGTGGCTTGATTATTTATTGCCATTTTATAAAAAGAATTCTGCTAGATCAGCTTTATATAAGTAGTTGAACAATTGGATTAGGTTGCCATGCAGCCTCATCTCATCGGAAATTAAGCAGTTCAGTTTGCTTAGCCTGTGAGAGTGCAACATGTATTTTAGTCGAGGGTGACACTTGCATGCTTTTCTCTGACTCGACATACAGTCTCACAAGTACATCAGAGTCAATATTCAATATTTTATGGTACAGAATAATATGCTGCTACTAGCATACTTAATTGCTCCTGTGCATTGCGTAGTATGGCTGTCTGAGGAAAAGACACCTTCACATTCAAAAGATGGATTATGTGTTGAGACACGGAGTTCTCCATCGACTTGATTGTCTAAGATGGTTGCTCCCCAGACTCCTCCTACAGTGACTGAATATGGCCTGATTGGGCTCCAGGATGCAAAAATGTAAAGAGGGTATGTTGTACCCAAAGGTCTAAGAGGATATTGTAGCACCAGCAGGACAATAAGGGACGGAGACAAACAAGGTGGTAATGCAAAAAAAAAATGTGCTTTTATTGTGCAAAAAATAATTTTAAGTTTAAGGTATTCAAATTCAGTAAATAAGTGCCTTTAAAATGGTGACACAATGTTCTTTAAAAACTTGTCCAATAAATTAATTTAAAAAAAAGAAGTTACACCAATTCAGTATTGCTCATATTCACAATCAAAACGGTAAAACAAAGAACAATCTTCCACAGAAGAAATGAATCCTTAAAAAGCTCTAGGCAGATTACCAGCCCTGAATATGAACATTTGCAGCTCGGCCCCTTTTATATCTTTTCAGCGAGTGTAGTATAACTTTTGCTTTTCTGGAACACTCTAGTTCAAGGCAACTCCATTCACAAACTATGCACCTGTCAAGCAGACACACGCCTTTTCAATGGCTTCCCAGTGCATCAGCTGATGTTGGAGTGAACTCCAGCTCCCCCAACACATGCGACTCAAACATGAATGCCTCTCACTAATGTAACTCTAATATTGCATTGCTTTGTCTAAGTTATAAATAAAGGCATACAATATTTATCAACTTGTATGCAAAAAGTTCACATCACAACACCGATAGATTTATTAGGCTATCAGAAAAACACTCACTCTTTGTTTTCTGTTGTTTAAAAAGTTCAGAGTTCACCCCATCAATTCAGGGCCCAAACAGAATTGAACACTCAGTTTATGAAATGTGTGGTGTGTGTGTGTGTGCGTTTTTTCCCCATCTTTCCAATTACTGTATTCAGATGTATTACTGTGGCATCCTCCACATTCCCGCCCTCCTTGATCATAATTCAAATTGATAAGGGTCTGGATAATCCTGGATTTTGTTCAATAGTTGTTTCTTAATTAACTTCTCAAAGGATTTAATGATATTAGATTTAAGGCCACCGTTCTGATGTCACTTAGTACTTTGGGGTGTGTAGTTTTTGCTAATGATATAATATTTGCCTGTTCCCATTTGCTAACTGGGGACCAGAATTAATGATCGCTTTTGAACCAGTAGTAATGTTGGCAATTTTGTTCTCTCGCTAGTTCCCTTAGATAAACCCAAAAATGCTACTTCAAACTTACACAGTTTTTAATGTTTGGAAACCATACGCGATTTAAATCATTTATCGATTTGTATATAAATAATGTCTTTGCATCCTATCAAGCAATTATACTCCAAATGTAATCTCCCATCAACACAATTTTTCCGCTATCTCCAAATTAGAAACTTTGCTAAAAGAAGTTTACCCAGTTTTCCTCACCTTCCACCTATTTCTATTCCATCAGTCTTGGGGACTAAGACAGCATTTCTGTAATATATAAAAACATCTTAGTCCCTTCCTTTTAAAGATAAAGTACAGTGGGTAAAGGATCTCTTATTCAACATTTCAGAAACGGAGTGGAAGGCAGTCAAGCACAGAATTCACTCGAGCTCCATATGTGCAAAACATTCAATTATTCTACTTAAAATGTTTTATCGAGCGCATCTATCTCTTTTGAAATTGTCCAAAATGTTTTCAGAGCAAGACCCAACCTGCAAACATTGCAATCAAGCCCCAGTTTCACTGGGCCACATGTTTAGGGTGTGTACCAAATTAACACCATTTTGGATAAAAAATTTTAAATGTATATCAAGGCAGCCTTGGTGTTACAATCCCTCCTAATCCACTAACTGCTGTGTTTGGTGGGCTCGCAGAGGGGCTTAAAGTAGAGAAAGACAAAAAAACTGTAATTGCCTTCACTACACTATTGTCACGTAGACTTATCTTCTTTAACTGGAAGAATCCTAACCCACCTCTTAAGTCAGTGGGTTAGTAACTGATGTTATATACTATTTGGAATGTCGTGGCGAAAAATTCATCATCAGAAGGCTTTTTACCTAAAAATAAAGGCTATTAGAACTCAAGATAGACAGACAGAATTTTAAGGATTTATTGCAATAAATCAACCACAAAAAATAACAAGGACTCAACCCAATACGGCCAAATTAGACTGAGCAAAGATCATTACAGCCATTGGAGTTTTTATAACAATTTCTTATCGTTTTAGCTCATTTATTTAATTAATTCTACACCTGGTCTTACTGTCTATTGTTCCTCTTGGTGTCTGGTTGGCTTATTCTGATTGGTCTTAGACTGGGTGGATGGCTTCCTCTTTCCATCTTTGGGCTTTCCTGATGTAATTTCCCATCTTTTCTGACCTTGCTCTAATGAGCTGGTTTGCTTACCTTCACTGACTCCCTTTTTACTCCCATCCGACCAAATCTTGAGTTTCTAAGGGAACCTTTATCTCGTTAGACTGGTCTGCTAGTGGAATGTGTTTTCTTTCTATCCTGTTCCCATTTTTCTTCTAACTGGCCAAGGCTACTTAATCCATATATGGGTTTTTTCTCTCTTAGGCTTTCCAAACTTTTTACTATAGTGACCTGAAGCTTAAGCTTTAATTAAAAAGAAGTATAGTATGTGCTTTCATTTGATCTTTGCTTGCCATGCTTAATTTGTCTTAATTTCTACACTAAAGTTAATTGCTAATATATTCTTATAATATTTTTACTAATGCCTGCATTTGCTAAGATGCATTACAGTGTGACCTTGTTTGTAGTAAAAGGCCTTTTGTTGATTCATCAATCCAGCTGCTCTTAGAGGCCTCTTTTCCATGTTATCTCTTCCTAGCCTTGACTCACAGATGTCTTCCACTCTTATCCTGTCCAAAACTGATTTCGCTGCATCTTTTAGCTGTTCTTTTCATTACTTTGGAAAATTTGCTGTAAGCCTATAAAATAATGCAATATAACTGATTTTTTAGTTAACCATATGCTAGACCTATCGTATTTTGCTTTTATATTCCAATTTATGCTTAATCTAATGTTTTAGAAGCTTTTAATTACTTTCTATGGCTCTATATGCTAATTTGCTATTCTCTTATGCTAATAAAAAAATTTCCTTCTACAGGAATTGGAAAAAATCAAGCTCAATCTTAGAGGATCTCTTCAAAACTTTTTTTTAAACCTGGCAGAACCTAATCAATAACATTTTAGAATAAGCTTTAGTATTGGGAGGAAAAGACTAATTTCTCTTTTTACTACTCTTAACAGTTTTACTCTGGTTGTTGGCCTTCCTCTCGTTCTCATGGGCAGGGGTTAATTTAATTATAGTTTTAAGTTTGACTTGATTGCATGGAATGTTATATGTTTTTAATAAAATCGATCAAAAAAAAAAAAAACTTGCTGCATTAGTTGCTGAGAATTTTCCTTTCAATTTCCTGTTTTTTTCAACCTATTTTGGCTCCTATTGTCATGAATCCATTTGGGAATATTTATATTTATTTTATTTTTTTGTTTATTATTTATGTGACGCAGATTACGAGTAACATGACCACGATTATTGTGACAGACGTTTTGGTATAAATATAGCCAAGTGACACGAGTCATGATTATCTTCAGTCAGATTAAAAAAAAAATAAATTCCAATCTTTAGTGTTAAACTAGTTTCAATCCTAAGTGAACCAAGTGCTGTATTTGTTTCTGTTCTTTTCTTTGCCTTTGACTTAAATTTTGTGTTTGACCCCGAGCTTTTTTCGCTGAAAATATTTTTTGATCTACTGGGTTTGAACTTTTGCTAAGCTTTGTCTACAGTTCTGTTACAAGTTATCTCCTGGTTCTTCTTCAATTACAGTAAATCTGGAGACTTTGCTTCATCATATCCTTACATATCCTTAATTGGTACCATGCCACCCTGTTATTATCGGGTGCTTAGGTATCAAATAGAGTTTATTAATTGATATTTTTAGACACATATCCAAGAGTAATAAATAATTGTTGTCCTAGTCTATTATTGATCAGAATTCAAAAGCTATTCTTTTATGAAGACTCCTTAGACATGGAGTGTTATTACTGTTATACCACCATACTGGGGTGATACTGTGATTTTTTTTTATTTTCTTTTTTATATTATTGACTGGTGTACCAAAGCTTCCCATTTCATGCCACTTGCAAAATTTCTTTAAAGATAATACAGTAACTATCTTTGCAGAACAAGATTTTATGCTTCTTGATTTCCTAGTCTCAGTGATTTATGGCTGTGGCCTGAAATTTAATGTTTTGCATTTCTTGTACAGTTTTCCGTGGTAGTGGCATTATACAGTATGTGCTGTCTAGCTTTCATCCAGAGACCCACAGTCAAACTGAATGAGTCAACCTGGCCCGAGAATGATATCTGCATTTCCATGTTATGATATTTTAAGACATTTGGAATAGATAGCTGCCTATGGCTGTATTCAAGATATTCTGTTAAAAATCTGTCCACAGCAGGAACTGAATTCAGTCTCAATTGCAAGTAATGTTGCAGTTCCACACACACTTGGCCTCACTAGTTTATTATGTATCTGCCCATCATTTCATTCCCTTTAGTTCTGTAGTATTATGTTTATATTTTCACTGTTCCCCTCTTTCTGTTTCTGTTGTCATAAGAGTTAATTACATTAGAAGCATTTGTAGACATGAAGAATATGCCTAGCTAGGGCTTTTGGTTTTCTTTCACTTTTTCAGCCCTTGTTTTCTAGGAAAAACAAATGGATGCATTGCAAGGATGGATTAAATCCCCCACAGGTAGTCAGCTTCACCTTGCTTTTTGTTTATTTATGTATGGCAATGAATGTAATGAACTAATTCATGAATGTAACATCACATCTTTCTTCTCATAGCGAAGTTAATGAACATTAAACGTTTTTTATAGTCCTAGGCCACTTTATGGTAAAAAGGTAATATGTACTCGAGTGTTTTTGGTTTGCATATTTGTACTAAATGAAATAAAGGACATCAATGGAGATCCTTCATTGAGGTTTTGGTTTTGTTTCACGCATCTTATGTCCTGCGCTTGCCTCATTGTCTGCCACATTTTCAGTTGTTATGTCTATTTTTGTGGGAATCCGCAGAACTGGCCTGCACATTGAAATTAAAGCTGGTAGAAGTTCTGTCTATAAGGTCAGTCTCATTAGTCTCAACTGCAGAATGATGGCTTGGTCAAAGTGCTTGTTCAAGTTATTTTTTTAATGTCAGGTTTAGTTTTCAGCAAAACAAGCTTGAACTTTTTTATTTAATTTTTTTTATACCTGCACCACTGAACTTTTATTTTGAATGACTACTATGTGGACTTTTTCATTTGGTAACGTAAAATTTACAATCACATAGAACTGACCTATCAGACACCTGCTGTGATCGTGTTCAACCTATATCAACCAATAAGGACTCAGTTTTACTCTTTTAAAAGCTTTTATTTGGATCTGCTTGGAAAGGTTTATAATTGTGAGAACTGAAGTGTGGTATTGGTATCTGCTGGATAGCATAGTCCTTGAGGGCCTGTCCTATAGCTAAAAACTTTGACTTATCCTGTTATTAGTCGTTTGTTTCTCTGGTATGCATGAAGGCCCCTTTACAAAGAGAGCCCTGGGGAGTACACCCAAATAACCATGATGGTCAATCTGGCCTTGGTGCATCCAGAGGCTGTGTCTGTTGCTTCTGTTAGGCACCGATTGTCACATTTTTCTGATTACCCGAGAGCAGCTGCATCTCACCTGTAGGCCATCACGACCATACAGTAATAATCAGTGCGCTCTTAGTCTGTGAACCTATGAAAAGACAGGACATCTAGTTAAGAACACTGTAACCAGGAGAAACAGAAAAATGAAAAAGAAGTGAGAGTTCAAAATGTTATCTAAATGAAAGGAAAAAATGAAATATATGAAATAGGATTTATACTCCTTGCTTATTTTATTGATTATTATAAGCTTTTTACTATTAGCTTTTACTCTTGGAACTCTTCAAAAGCATTTTAATTAAGCCTTTCGATCTGTGACCTAGTCTCAAGTGTGCTGAACTGCCGCTGGTATGAACCAATGTAAGCAAGGCTAGCAGATGTTCTGATTCCAAGAGTCCCTTTATCAGTAATATGCAAGGACATGAGAAATGCCCACTAATCATGTACTCCTGTAATTAAGGTTAAGATGTACAATCAACAGCTTCAGTCATTCTTCACTGTACTGCCTGACTCCATGCATGTAAAATAAAGGCTTCCTCTCTCATCCTGAAATGGGCTTCGTGACTTGGTCTGTGACAGATATTACATACTTAGACGTTCATCTTGTCTAATCCTTTTTATCTTTTATCTTCTGTGGAAAGTGCACACTGCCTGGAATTGTTTTATTTTAAGTTGAAACCATACTGAAACCAATAAATCTCTTCCTCGGTGCCAACTACAGAAAAATTAAAACAAGGAAATTGATGCTACTTAGTGTGATTTCAGAGAGGTTTCTGAGAGATGCTTGAGTGAGTCCTAGCTAGCAGCAGGATATCTTTGTTTGTTCATAGATGAGTTTCACGCATCTACAACACACTTTTAAAGAATATCATTCAAATGTGGCTAACCCTTAATTATATGTTTCTTCAGGCTGGTGGTTATTTTTTTTTTCCCACCTTTCTCACACTTCTACCCCAAGTTGTCATACAGTAGTTTTCAAAAACCGGAGGGTTTGTGAAGTGGGTGGGCACCCTGACCCCGCAATTTAGAGAGGGGCCTCCGACGCCACTCCCTCTTCACACATGCATAAAAATATACTGTAGATAGATTCATGTTTAAATTGAATGAAGTGAGACAAAACTTATTTTACTAATTTTAAGACTAAAATTAGTGGGTGAGCAGATGCACTATTCAAAACTAGAGGTACATCCATCCCACACTGACTATGCCATAAGTTGCCAACTAAACGTAACTGCAGAATGCGGCATAACTTAACTAGATAGGAGAAATGAACATTAGCAGGTGGAAAAATTGTGAGCATAAGCAAAGAGATGCACAAATAACTACAGTTGGTGGGAGAAGAGAAAAAAGTAGAAGAGGATGAAAAGCTGATACTGAAAAGGTCTTTTGAAAGAAAAGGAGGAAGAAGATGAAAAGGATATGAGTGATGATGTCAACCATAATAATGCTTTTGAGACTCCTAAGGTAGCCATTTACTGTAGGTAGCTATTTTATTACTTTAGCACCACTCCATGCTGTATCCTTTTGAAATCAGCCTTTTTTTAAATCTTGCCCCTTCTTGGAACTGTTTCTGCCCCGACACAGCCACCTCTATTGAAACCTGGGACTGATGTGAGTTGTGACACAAGGTCAAATTTCAAATAGTAATGACATCTTCTCTAACCATATAACACTATCTCAAATCAAGAAGATGACCCCCTCACAAGAACCCCACAATTCTTGTTCTGCAGCACCCTTCCTCCTCAACACTCCCACCAGCATGACACCAGTCCTACCCTAGGCCCCCACTGACCTGTTGAGAAGACCTTGACTTTAGCACACAGTGATACCCCCAGACATGACACAGTTTATTCTCCAAAAGTATCTTCTTTTTTATCTTGTTGTTCCTCAAGCAGCTTACAACATGGATGTGTTAATATGTTTTTCTTAGTGACTGTAGTGTTGTGTGGGCAAGCCCAGTCGTCAGATGTCTGCTAACTGAGGAATCTCAAATTGTTCCCAGTTTTTACTCTTACTCCATCTATACCGGCTGTGATGTGTCTGTCTGTATTACCACCCAAGCCAACTTGTGTTAATGGGGAAAGAAAACAAATGTGGAAAAAGACACACACAGAAAGTGTGAAAGCTGAAAAACTTGAAATAGACACTGTGAAGTTAAAAGGAGCAGAAGTGAACATGAAAATAGATAAATACTCAAGTATATCTTCAGAATGGTGAAAAAAAGATAAACCAGATAATGAATTAAAAGGGAGAAATCTTAAATTCGTCTGGCTTGAAGAAAATATTTATTTGGTAAGGTCCTTATGGTGAATGAGACAACAGTACAACTTGAAAATAAAATGTGGTGGGGCACCGTCTCCAATAAATAAAACAGGCTAAGCTGTGGCACAAAGGCACCTGTACTACCAACATGTGGTAATACAGTGAAGAAATGCACAGGTCAAAAAGCGTATACTCTGTGCTGGGTGAATGTGGCGGGATCATCTGCAGAGATGTAGATAAAAAGCTTACCTGTAACTGCTGTATAGTGTAAAGAACCAAACCAAATCTGGTGTGTAGGACTACAAAGTTAGCTTAGATGGCGCTATTTTAAATCAACCACTTAATGTTAAGAAAAATATTAGATATATAGACAAATAGTATTTTATTGATTAGCATGTAAGTAAATAAAAATGACCTTCACTTCAAATTTATGTAGAGAAGAAGGTAGCACACTAACTGTTTAACAACAGAAGTTTACCCATATGCTTTCAAAACACAAGTTCAAGCAAATCTGGGTAGAATTATCAGTGGGAAAATATTGAACCAGCAGTGGTTTAGCAGTGTTCGTGTTAAAACCTGATGATTTGGTGAGAAACATAAGATGATTTTGAAACCTTTAAATGTTTTAGTAATATCTTATTCCTAGAACAGAGGACTTGTAAGTTCACAAAGTAAGAATATGAATCACAGCTTCCTTTGTTACATGACTAGATACATGGCAGTGTTATGTTTTTAAGCTTTATTTTCAAAGATCTGTACTTCTGTTTTTGTTCCTTTTTAATTATTAAATTGTTTTGAAATACATCATAATTAAAATGTAGAAGGGTAATTGGAAAGTGATGGTTTCTAATCTTTAAATTGAAGAAACCTATGAGAGGAAGAAGATTATTATCATGCCCAGCGACAGGTTGCTGTTCTGTTCAGGGTCAGTTACCACTTTGCATCCACTCTGTATACTTTATGACGTTCTACCTTTTTTTAGAAGTGAGAACCACTTTTGAAAGGTGTTTCTTCTTCTGTCAATTTTCCTGCTGATGGTGAAGATCTGCAGATGCATGTACAGATGCTGTACTCGGTACCAAATAGATATGAAAAGCGCCGGCCTAAAACTAAAGGGACAAAGTGTACTTTCATGACAAAAGAGTCAAGGCCTTGTTAGATCATTCAAATAATTAGCAAGTCCATCCATCCATTTTCTAACCCACTGAATCCGAATAGGGTCACGGGGGTCTGCTGGAGCCAATCCCAGCCAACACAGGGCACAAGGCAGGAACCAATCCTGGGCAGGGTGCCAACCCACCGCAGGACACACACAAACACACCCACACACCAAGCACACACTAGGGCCAATTTAGAATCGCCAATCCACCTAACCTGCATGTCTTTGGATTGTGGGAGGAAACCGGAGCGCCCGGAGGAAACCCACACAGACACGGGGAGAACATGCAAACTCCACGCAGGGAGGACCCGGGAAGCGAACCCAGATCTCCTAACTGCGAGGCAGCAGCGCTACCACTGCGCCACCGTGCCGCCCATTAGCAAGTCCAAATGAACTAATTCTTAGATTTATTGCAACAAACTATTGACTTCTATTAACTGGGTTGCTCAAAGGAGAAAGCAAGGCTGGTATCTCAAAGTTTGATGTCAAGGATTCTTTACACAGTCAAAAAAACAAAACCTTTCAATAATTTGTAACAAAATGAACTAGACGATTGTTGTTTTAACGGCCAGTGTGGAGGCCAATCCATTCAGACTGCAATTGTTTTTAAAAAGGAAATTTGATGAAGTTATCATACTGCACTGTTTTCTGCCATGGTAGCAATGGTTGCTTTTGCTATCAACAACATGGCAGTGCCTGTGAAAATAACACAATGTTAAGAAGACATTTCCTGAAAATGCTGATATGATGACATCACTAAAAAATTATATAAAATGAACATCCAAATTAACAATACTGTAGCATCTAAAATAAGAAAAAAAACAACTCTCAAAACAAAAACTAGCAACTTCCTGATATTTGGCACATAAGCCAGACACTATGGAGCTCATCCAATGAATCAAAAGACAACAACAATTTAAAATACTCCTGCATCTCAATGTGTCTGAGTGAAAAGAATATGCAGAATTCTAAACACAGTTTGTGTCAAATGTTTTAGCAGTTCTAGCTTTAGTATTATGACGTTCAACTATTATCTGTAGTCCATTTTTGTTCTGCTTTTTTTGAGCAGAGTGATTTTTAAAGAAGCTGATCATGTATCCTCATGTGGTACTTGGTGCCACTGCTCTAGTGCCAACTTGTTTTGCTGTCAATGGAAAACTCATCTTAGATCAAGGAGCAATCTGGGCATGGTTCTACAATTATCTGATGGGCAGATATTCGTTTTGTTAATTAGTTTGTTTTTGATGTATTTGAACAAATCTGCTTCCTTATTTGTGATAGTTTTGTATTTAGTGAGTGGTATAATCAATTCTTGCATTTTGCATTGAGAGTTGTCATGGTGCTCAGTGTCTACGCTTTGTGAATAGCACTGTGCAAAAACAAAGACCTTTGTACTTTTGTATTGTATTTCTGAGGTGCCAGTGTTTGATTGGTCATCTACCTCTGTGAAGAAGATTACTTGTATTATATTTGTGTGTTGTATTTACACCATTTTTTGACACCCATTGCATGCCCAACCTACCTAGAAGGTGGTCGCTCTCCAAATTGGTCTTTCCAAGATTTCTTCCATTTTTTTCCCCCCCAACAATGCTTTTTTGGGAATTTTTTTTTGGACTTCTTAGTGAGTCGAGACTGGGCGCTGTCAAAAAACAGGACCTGTTAAAGCCCATTGAGGCATTCCTTGTGTGATTTTGAACTATACAAGAAATAAATTGTCAGGATCTAGCAAAAAAAAAACAAACAAAAAAAAGACATTAGGCATAAATCAAAGACACTGTATTTAAGAAGAGTTGTAAACAAAAGTACACAAAAATAAATGTTTTAGTACAAAGGCACGTGAGAGTACATATGTAAACTTGGATAAAAAAGCCCCACCTCTGGCAACCTTTAAACCTAGCAGAATTAGTTTTCAGACTACAGGCTCCATAATTCTGCCCCTGAAACACAAGGAACAACAGGAAGTGACATTAACAACACCCATATTAAACAAACGGTTCAAAATAAAGTTAATTCCAAACAAGGTACAGAAACTTAATTCTGATATGAAAATCAAAAATCTAATATGATTCTCTGACCTCAAAAACCCAGATAAAGTATATCTGATTTTAGATATTTACCCCAGAAAAGGTACAGAAAATCATAAAACCTTCAATAACAAGGTTTTTGTACTATCAATGATACTGTAATATCCCTAATCTATTTTATAAACATGTTTAAAGCCTGAGTGACACTGTCATAATGGCATTAATGCAAGATTGGTCTGCGGAGGACAGTATTAGATACTGTGAGCATATTGAGTTTCAGTAAAATCTTGTAGCATTTTTGGGAACAATGTCATATCCTGCTATGAACAATATCCATGTTATGATGCTTGGAAAAAGGTAGTAATGATAGAAAATAGAAATAATATCTTTTGTCAGTCATTAAACTTTATAAAAGACTTTCAAGCCAAGCATTGTCTAATTGTGAAGAATTTGGCCAATCACTGCCTTTTCAACACTGTCACAAAGTGCACTCTGTGGGTATTTTTTAAAATTTTTTTCTATAAATTAAGAGCACAGAGAAGTTTGAATATCCCTATTTAACGGTTCGTAACTAACGGGTTAACTTTGGTTTAGCATCAGAGAAGTTGTCTAGGAGTCTACACAGATGAGTTGTCATGCGGTCATGAGGCAGCAGGCTTAGGGTCCGCTGGTGTTCTCCTGTAGACTAGCAGAAGTGGGATGATGTGTGGAATGTCTTCTGGGTCAAGGACCTTTTCATCTGGCAACTTCCTTTCTGTGGAGGAAAACCTCATCTGTTATTTCTAATACTATCTCTTGCAAAGTCCACAAGTTCTCATTAAATCGGTGCCTGCATAAGTAAATAGTTACACATTAGGTAAAGTGCACACCTCGTACACAACAGTTACAAAAGGATTTCTGCCATTGCATTGGTTCATAACTTAAATTGTAATAATAGTGCTTTTGTTCAACTTTCTTTTGTAACTGTATATTTAGACAGAAAATGGATTCATCACAATACAGTAGACTACTAACTGATGTTAGGAATATGGAGATGCTTACCCTAGTTTCTGTTTTTTGCTTATATTGCATTGTAAGCCCTAATGCCCTTATGTTTAAAAGGTGGGACGGCTGTATATGAACATTTGTTTCCCGACTATGTTGTGACACAACACAGCCAGTTATATTTATTCAAGAGCACGGAAGCTTCTAGTCATCAACAGAAGAGTACTTCATGTGGAACATACTGTATTTCTGAAGATTCAATGAAGGGGATCACAAGTAAGCTGGAAATCTTTAATGTTGAGTTAACGCTACCCAAAAATGCTGTTGCATTATGAAAAGATTTTTAAAACAGATGCATGTAGTTAGTACACGATAAACCCTTTAGCAATAATTGACTATCAAAAAAAAGTGCGATAAGCTACAGTATATGCATTCTGGTTGTTTGAATTTAAACTCTTTTGTTTTATAAAGCACCGTTTAGAATGCAAATTGTTGGCATGGTGCTTCATACAGATGAGATTATAATAATGCAAACAGTTATGTTTGACTATTGAATATTTTGTATCCATCTTTATTTGATTTTGCATCTCTTATCATCATCAGTGTTGCATTTCATATGAAATTAAACCATACCTTTGTGTTGTTCTGCTGTTGTAAATGCGTGCTACCCAAAATGCAGCCTCATAGGTAGCAGCAGTACACACTTTAGCTGTTAAGAGCTTGGAGCTGTCTGCCAGGCTCAATGCTATGTGTAAATAGAAAGAGTAGCACATGCAGGGAGATGGGCTCTCCGACTGATACCCGCCACAGGTAGGCTGCCAAGCATTTGAGGTCTGCAGCAAAGCTGAAAACGATGTGTCAGAATGACTGCAGCTGAAAGGAAAAGGCTGCTCATTAGGTGCAGGCTAGAGAAGCCTGCCTGGGTAAAATGCTGACAGCAAGGTTCTCTGTAACATAATTAAAGAGTGTGAACAGACAAAATCACCAGGGTGTGATTAAGTGTAAATGAGAAACTGGAAGTGGCTGACTGCTGCAGCTGTAGCCAAAAGGATGAAATGCTGGCCAGCTCATCGTCTGTTTAACGAGGGGGAGGCTGAGCATGCACCACCATGAAGAAGGTCCCTAGTGTTTTCCTCATATAACAGCTTTCCTTTGTTGGGACATGTCCAGTCATCTGTACCGCTGCGACCCCCCCATGCAAACAAAATGCCATCTGCTATGATATGATATTTCTTAGCGGTGGCATTTGCGAAATCAGCTTCTTTTGTTTGCCTTGACTGTAAAGGAGCAGTAAACTGGTAATTTACCAGTTTAAATGCTCACATTGTGACAGGTTGTCCGCCTGACAAAGGTTTGCCAAGGGCTGAAAAAGCAGTGGGTTGATACATGACAGGGAATGAACTTGGCAAAAAGAGCAATCCACAACAGTAGCTGGAAAGCCCCTCCAAGTGCTCAGGGTAAGTAAACAGCCGCTGGGCGCAGTATGCTTCATTGGCTGTAATGGTGCCCTGGAAATTTGTTATCTAGGTGCTTTATTGGTATAAGTTGCAAACACAATGGATTTTTTTCCCCTAATAAAGCAAGCCAATATGTTGTACCTATAATAAATACAATACATATAAAACATATAATAAATATTATACCCATTATTTTGTGTACTGTATATTCATTACAAGGTATTAGGTAGTACACTATAGTGTGGCATACCTACTGTAGAACACTTAGACAAGATATAAAACTAATTAAATGCTCATAATTCCTACTAATACCCAACATACTGTACAGAGAATAATTACAAACCATATATGAAAAATGATATGGCTTGTTATTATTCTATGTACATATATGTGTGTATATATCTGTGTCTATGTACTTAATATATGCAATAATTAAAAAAAAAATGTGTCAAGCTTGTTTAATGAAGTTCAGAGTCATGGCAGCATTTGGCAGAATGCAAGAAACTGCACTGAACAGGGCACCAGTACTTGGCAGGACCCATTCCTGCATCCACATTGCCCAACCTGCATGTCTCTGAAGGTGATCAGGAGCACTTGGAGGAAAACCCATTTAGACTCGAGGAGAACGTCATCTGTGATAAGTGCTGCACTACTGTGCCCACCCTGTAATAGCTGTTATATATAACTTGTAATAAATGTAATACATGGAATACTGCTATAGAATAATACTAGCAATATATATAAAATCTTCCGCAGCATTAAAAATACAAACAACAATAATGAAAACATGTATATTTATCAGTTTTTCACTACTTTAATGTTGCTGTCAGAATTTGTGTTTTCTTTTATCTCTTCTAAAAAAGTTTTATTCTCTAACACCTTCCTATATATTCATTCCTGTTCATATATGTCTTCGGATTGTCCATCCATCCATCCATTATCTAACCTGCTATATGCTAATACAGGGTCACGGGAGTCTGCTGGAGCCAATCCCAGCTAACACAGGGCACAAGACAGGAAACAAACCCCAGGCAGGGTGCCAGCCCACCTCAGGCCTTCGTATTGTTGATCAGGTAATCTCCACAAAGGTGTCACAAACATTTAAGGCAAAAACTTCAAGTTTCCACTATAAACTGAAATTATGAAAACAAACATCCATTGAACATGTGTTGTTTTAATTTCATATGGAATGATTGAGCCATGATGCACATTGATCATTTTTACTTATTAAAAACAACATTTTTCTTGACCTGTGAAAGTTTCAAGAAGCCAGCCAGAACATTTGGGTGTAATTGTGATACCATGTAGATCTGAGTTTTTTGCAGAGTTAATTAGATGTTACAGCTTTTTTTCATTCAGAAATACAGAATTATGTATTTTCTTGTCTTTATAAACTTTTCTTTCAGAGAGAGTGTAAAGTGTATATTTAATAACAATTTAACATATAACATTCTTGAACCACTTAATCCAATTCACGTTCTCGAGGGTTTGGGGGTCACTCGCATACACACCAACACTACCCAGTTAGGCCAGTTGAGAATGGTCAGTCAACCTTTAGATTTTCTTCCTTCAATTATAATTTGTTCCTTTAGCTGCCCTGTGTTTTATACTATCATTGCTCACTAGAAGTATCCATCCATACATCTCTCTGTTCTGAATACCTGCTTCTACTTTTACAGGCTCACAGAAATCCAGAAGATACCTTAAGAGAGGTACTAACCCTGGTCAGGATGGCAGCTCAGTGTAGAACAATCGTACACTAACTACCTTGTTCACTCAAACATTCACTTATTTACAAAGAACCAGTTTAGAGGCACTGATTGGTCAAACCAAACTTACTTTTAAGATACAGGAAGAAATCAGAATATCAAGGACTTATGACCAGCATCTCTGTGCCACCCCATCATAAATACCATCATGCAGTCTTTCCATTTACTGAAAATATTTTCTCAGGAGCAAAATTAGAGCAAAATGTGGCTTGAAATACCAATCCATCACAAGGCATATTCAGACCCTTCGAGATCACTCACATTGAGTACATACAGTATAGAAATGCTAATCAACGTACTGTAATTCATGAGCTTGGGATGTGAGAGCGGAAATAGGGAGAATATGTAACTCCACCCAAAAAAGTGACTAAGAAATTTGACAAATAAAAGGAGACCATTCAGCCCATTAATCTTGTTTGTTTAGTTAATTGCTAAAATGTCCCAAAATATCAACCAGGTTTTTTTTGTTTTTTTTTTTATATAGAAAGTTGTCAAGGTTTCTGCTTCAACTATAACATTTGATAGTTTGTTCCTGATACCCACAACTTTTTGAGTAAATGATTGCTTCTTGGCTTCAATCCTAAATGCACTTTCCCATAATTTCTAGTAGTGTTCTAAGAAGGGGTGTATGATCACTCTGTTAATTGGCAATGCTGATAATTAAAACAATCAACAAGAACCCCCCAAGGGACAGCATGTTAAATTTTTGTTTTACTTTCTGTTTATGTTGCCTGAAATATGAAGAAATCTGTACAATTTATTAAAGATGTGCTCAAATCAGCGAAAGTTTACATTAACACTATATCTCACTTGTGGTAAGACGTGGCATGGTCATAAACTTATTTTCACAAATAACCCAGACATGCTTATTACAACAAACAAATTAATACAATTTATTTATAACATATGGATAATTTAAGATGGATATATGCAAGTATAAATATACAGATGTCTTTCGCTTTTATTTAGATACTTATATAATAACAAAGAACACAATGCATGAAATTTGGAAAGCTTAGTTGAACTTTCTCTCCTATAGAAAAAGGCATGTGACTTATGAATTCTGATCTTGTGATTCATGTGTTAGATGGATAAGTTCTTTAGCTAATTATTAAGCTTCCCATCCCCGATGCTGTGGCAGTCCTTTGCACACAGCTAGTCTGCATTAGCTCTTTGCGTGTGAGTGAATGCGTGTGAGATGCTGCTCTGCACTTTCTTACTGGATTTAGGATGAGAAAATCATAAGAGGTAGATGTTATCCATCACAAGGTTATTACCTTTCGGTTACAGTGACACCAATACCAGCATACATTAGCTGGCATTGTCCTATCTTTTAAATTACAATTAATAGTTCTTAGAATCAAAGCAGGTGCCCCTATGGTTCAGTGTCAGCAATACTTTGTCTCTGTCCTGGTTGGCTTTCTCCAGATACAGGGAAGAACCTTCAGCTTTCTACCTTTTTCAGGAGCTTGTTTTCTTTTTTTGCCTTGGTCTCACCTCATGGTTGTGGATGGTACTATAATTTCTCCTTGAAGTTTTTGCACAGGTGTCTTTGGTTAGTAACAAAGTTACACCTGCTGGGTCAGCTGGTGATCAGTCAACCCCCATTGTTAGCAAGGCATATGTGTGGCTTTTACATATATGGTCTTCCTCTGCTCAGGCACTTGCTATCTTAGCAAAGTTTGGACTAATGGCACCCCTTGACCAACTCATGTTACATATGGTCTTCCATTTTTTCAGTCCAACCCCTGGTTACACTTGACAGCAGCAAGGATTGCTACAACTGGGGCATCTACTGTACAGTAAGGTTGAGCAGTGAGCTAATGAATGAATTAGGGTGTGTGTAAGGTTTTTAAAGGAGGCAATAGAGGTCTTATCATTGGGTTCTTTGAACATAAACCTTTCCTTTTGGTTGATAATTGGTGCAAAGTTCTGTCCGTTAATGTTACTCATCCTTGAGTTATGGTGCCTCTGAGAATTGTCTATGGGCGTTTCTTGGTCTGTAATTGATGACTTTATCAAAAAAGGCACAGAAACTGTATTCCAAAGGGGGGCCTCATCATTAAAACTAAGACATTTTTATGCTGGCAATATGAGAGTCTGGTAGCAGCTTAGGCCAGGACTTGTGTTCTAGCCATTGCAAATATGGATACCATCAGTCTGTCCTATAGTGTCCTCAAGTATGAGATTAACTTTTTAATTAAAAGAATTCTGCTGGATCTCCTTTATTAGTGCCTTAGAGAAGTTTAAATACCTGGATTAGGTCCCCACACAGTCTGCTCTGCTCGAGACTAAATAGGTTTAATTCTCTGAGTGTGTAAGGGTATGACATGTCCTTAAGTCCTGGGATGCACTTGGTTGTAATCCTCTGCACAGTTTCAAATGTTGCTGTCTTTTTTGTAGCATAGTAATCAGGTCTGTGCACCTTATGCCAAATGTGGTATCACTAGTGCAAATTAAACTAATTATTACATAAAGAGGCTATTTTCTTTAACACATTTTAATGGTTTTATTTTATTTATTCATTTATTTTTTGCCATCAAAATTTTGTATGTTATAAATGATCTGTCTAGATCTGTCTAAGAGGTGAAATGTTCCTTGTTCAGTTTGTAACAACACAAACCTAGTTAATTATGCCACCTACTGTTTAACCAGTGTAAAGGTGTTAGGCCAATATCAAACTACACAAATTTTCCCCAGAGCAACTTACCAATTTAAAACTTGCTGGGTACACCTTTTATTGGTCAGGTTGTTCTAATGGCTGTCATACTAAGGGAGTAGCTGATGCTGTGGCAGTTTGGCTTCTTCTGATGGTGTCTGATGTCACTCCTTTCAACAAGTCATATTATGAGACTCAGATTAAGGCACTCTCTGGGTGCCTCTTCCGTTGCCTTAGTGTATGCTCAGACTGCAGTAAGTGATTTCTCTGTGAGGGAGACATTTTATTCACAACTTCCCTCGGTGGTTGATGGCTGCCCACAAGGATTGGATGCTGGGCAGGGTTCTGGGCTCCAGCGGCTGTGGAGCATCTGTTAGTAAAGAAAGATTCACTGATCTTTGCCGACGATGCTGTTATCTTCTCTGAGCCAATAGAGGCTCCGATCAGGGCTTTTGAGATACTGAGTGAGGAGTCTGAGTGTCTGGGCTTGTGAGTGTCCTAGATAAAAACCAAGATCCAAGCCTTTAATGACCTCTTGGGCACAGCCATCAGTAGTGTGTCTGACTGCAGAGAGAACGTCGACCTGGTCAAGATTTACTTACCTCAGCAGTGACCTTCATGTCTCTGATGACTCTTCCTATGAAGTCGATAGACAGAGTGGGAGAACACGAGCAAGCATGACGTTGCTGAAAAGGAGTGTGTGATGCTTCCGATATCTTTGCAAAAGGACGAAGGTCCAATTCTTTAGAGTCCTAGGGCCTCATGTATAATGCTATGCGTAGAATTCACACTAAAACATGATGTATGGACAAAAATAGAAATGTGCGTATGCACAAAAAAAAAAAAAATTCAGATTCATAAATCTGTGCGTATGACAACTTCCACGTTCTTCCACAACATAAATCCCGGTCAATGTGAAATGTAACACACACGCACGCACCTGCCACCACACCCCGACTTCTCCCTCTTTGAATATGCAAATCAATATAAATAGCCCCTTAAGTTCTGCATTTTGTGAAAAGACAATGGCAAAAGCATTACACCGACAGGATACAGAATTCATTACATTCATATTACAGGTCTCTGAACAATTTAAATACTAAGATATATACTTGATATCATTTTCATGATGATGGAAATTAAAGCATGTATAAAACATGGGGGCATGGTGGCGCAGGAACAGTAGCACTGCTCTGACGCTGGGTGCCGCCAGTTTGCAAATCTGAGTCAAAAACTTGTGTACTCAATGGATTGAGCTGGTGTGAGAATGTGTGTGGTTTTACTCCAAGTTTAGTGTTTAACCATAGCGATGTGAGCATGGAAACAGGCATGCGCAACATTTTTGTGCATACGCACCATTTATATGTGAGGCCCCAGGTGTTTCCTGTTTTGCTATATGGTTGCAAAACATAGACACTATCCAGTGACCTGTGACAAGGACTGGACTCCTTCTATACTGTGTCTCTTCAGAAAATCCTTGGGTACCGTAGGTTTGATGGCGTATCGCATATCCCGAATGAGGCAGGTTACCTGCATTGTGAGGGAGCGTCATCCACGGCACTACTGCCATGTGGCACAATTCACTGAGGGTGATCTGGCTCACAGGATCCTCATTGTTGAGGACCCTAGTGGCTGGACCAGGCCAAGGGGATGCCCATGTAATACCTGGCTGCAGCAAATCGATGGTCATTTCAGGGGTGGTGGAACTAGACTGCGTTTCTGTCTTTGGGGTTGCCAACCAGGATCCTGAGCTGTTTCATCATGTGGTGAGTACGGCAATGTACTGTACCAGTGCATGCTCCCCAAATTGACCGGAACTGAATAAATAAAATAGTGTGGTGCAAGTCTTCTTAAATAAATAATCTGTAACAACCGGTGTCATCTGTGAAAGTTCAAATCCACAATAAAAACACATAAGTATTCCATTAAAAACCGGCTAGAAACTGGGTTTCCTTTCCGTTCTCACTACTATTCCTCCCTCCCAGTGTGCCTTCTAATTTTTGTCTCCTTTGCTCACCTTAGAGATCTAATCAGCTGGTGGAGGTGCCAGCAGCTGCTGTCCCATCCTCTGGCTCTTACTACGACTGCCTCTTTCAGCGTCTGTGATGACACTCCAAGCCATTCCCTCCATCTTCCTTAAGGGCCCTTCTGGTGCCTACTAGATCCCTAGAAGGGCTCCACTTTTGTCCCCCGCTGCTTCTGCCGCTCAGCAAGGGATGATCTATGATCTACCCATGGAGCATCAATCATGAAGGTGGGTTACCAGCCACCTTCTTCCCCATGATTATGTTGGCTCAAGCTCCGCGATTTTACCCTTTTCTCCCCTGTTCTTTAAAAATTCTTCTTTTCTCTGTTGTTTTCTTTTTTAGCTTGTTTCCTGCCCAGGCTCTCATTTAGCCACCTGTGGGTGCATTGACCTAATTGCAATTCAGAGTGGAACAGCTGACCAATTAAACAGTCAGCGTGGTGTACCCACAGAGCCTGAGTCATACTGTTCTTTGAAAATGTACGGTGCCACGAACCTTTCATCACAGAGCTAACAAACAATCCAAATCATTTAAGAATAAGCTTTCAATAACTGAAATGTTTTATTATTTGACATCTTGAAAACATTAATAAAATGGTTTGAATTCACCCATAGATGCCTCCTGGATTGAATGTCTAATTTACCATCAACTTAGTTCAATCCTCCTCAGGTAATCCCTGCAAAATGTCACCTTATTGGCTCAGTCTGCCAGTTGATGCTGTTTTACAATAGCTTAGTTGTCTCCTTTTAAAATGTACATCTGCTCCTTTCTTAACCTAACACCTTTATTAAAAGAATGACACTATTTACCCCATGGGCTGAAGTGCCTGGAACAAAGAAAAAAATAACTAAACATTTTCCTCCAGAGGCTCTGCCACATAACGAAAACCTTCTTGTCAACCTTTGACCGACATAATCAATTTTATTTTTTCTAAACATAGTGAAAACAAAGGGCGTATGAAACCAACAAAGAGTTGGTGCTCTGAGTGGGAATAACCCCATTTCACAGCAATGTAGGCCAGGGAATGGGGAAAAAAATAGCCTTAGGACAACATGAGTACAGCCTTGATGTGTTCGTATGGTCTGCAGATGACAGAGTGAACATCCACTGGTGTTTTATCCTCAGATAGTAGGAAGAGCTGGAAGGAGCTTTGTTGAGATCATGAGTCTCCTTCTGGGTTGGATAATTGCTTACTGCAGAGAGGAATTGGGCATTTGATCTCCTGTGCAATGACACTGTCCTTAAATGCCCCCTTAAAGTGATCTCCATAAATCTGGTGGAGTCATCCCATGTTGGACAATAAATACATGGTTAGTGACATGGATATTTGATATTTATATGTGCAATAGCACCTTTCAAAGTTAAATGGAGGCTTGTGACATTTTTTAAATAGTGACAATCACACTACATGGCGCACTACAATTTGCATGGACATTTTTGATTAACATCTTCCAACATACAGTAGTCCAGGTTTGAGAGTTATTTGGACACAGGAGTACCAAGATAATTTTGAAAGAGTTGTAATTTTATAATCATTATGCTTAAAGATACTTATTTTACCACAGAATGAGAGGGATACAGAAGCTAGTTTGCATTTAGACTGTTAAAACCCTGAGAACATCAAGGCACAACTGTTCTTCTCATACAGTTCCCTGAGTAATAACTAGATTGCTTAGCTCCAAAGGAATGGACTGTGCCTAAACTAGAGTTACCAGATGGTCAGCATGGTTTATTTTTTCTTCTGTCAGAGACAAATGATGGAGAAAAGGAGCCAGGAATGATAACTGTAAATTTTCACTTACCTGGTATGCTACTGGATGCATACACAGCTGCATCAGAAGTGAACCATCATAGTTTACATAGTTGTAGTTACTACTACACCAGATTCTGTAGCTTTTTTTAATGTGCATTTGTCAAGTGTGACCAAATTTAAAAGGGAAACAATGATACATTCATTTGTGCTGGTTTAAAATTTTTCATTACCTGCTGCTTACAGGCCTCTGAAAATGTGTGGTCCAGCTAAATTTCTTGATTTGGAAATCTGGCCAAACTGAATTTGTAATTAAATATCCTTGCTCTGGAATATTTGGAATTATTTAAAGCCTTTTTTTTTTTCTCTATTATTAAAAAAAAAAAACTTGGGACGAGACGTGATCTTTTGAAGAGAGACAGAGACACTTCAGAGAGACATTTTCACATCCAATGACACGGTCAAGTCACGCCATACTGACATCCTTTGGAAGCAAGTCCCGTGAGACAGTGACCGTGGCAATCACGCCCTACTTACAAACATTTTCTAACAAGATCACGATCATCTAAACTCTCAGTTGTTGGATAGAACTTCAAAAACAAAAAAGAATGCCCAAAAAATGCAAAAAAGAAAAATAATAATCTATGTGCAAATTGTGATAATAAGGAAAGTAAGCAACGACTAAGCGAAGAAGAAAGATCTGCAATGTCTATCGCAACATTACAATATTAATGCATATCTAAAAGTCAAAGCTAATTGTCCCTTCTTTATTAAATCGAATCAAGCAAAACTTAGAATGGAACATATGCAGTGTCTCATTGATCACATTCAAAATTTAAATATCAATAGTTCAGACAAATTCAAAATAGGTAAAGCAGTAATATTACCATCATCATAGCAAGGTAGTACAAGAGCATTGCAACAGTTATATCATGATGCAATGGCAATATCCCGAACTATCGGTCAGCCTGATTTATTTATTACAATGACAATCAACTAATGGCTAGAAATCTGCAGATTCTTCAGAAAAATAGCACTGGGTACTTTTGTAAGTAGATTGTTTTGTCAGAAAGTCTTATTTTTATTGAATGAATTCGAAACGGTGTTCAGTCAATTAGAGCATACATTTACATGATCAAATTTTAAAAACGGGGTTTTCCTCATATGCATTTATTGATGATGTAGATCTCTTTGTCTGTGCTGAAATTCCAAACAAGAGACACCTATCGTGAATTATGGTACAAAGTCATTAAACACATGTATAACTGACCTCATTTAAAAGATTCAGCATGTTGGGACTCAAAAGAAAAAAAAGTGTTAACAAAAATTTCCAAAAGCATTTGTTCAAACATCAGATATGATTAAGAGATAATCGTCACGAACAACACACTTATCACGGAAAGAAAGATGATAAAATTGTGATGCTTGATATTTCAATGATTGTACCATATAACCGTATTTGCTCAAACGATATTAATGTCGAGCATTGTGCATCGGTTTTGAGTATTAAGTACATCTACAAGTACATTCATAAAGGACACAATAGAGTACGTGTAACTTTATCGAAAAAACAGTTTCAGGATGAAGTTCAAGCATATTTAAATACTCTGTATGTCAGTGCAATGGAAAGCGGGTGGCATTTAATGGAATTGCCAATGCATGGTCAAAGTCATTCTGTTGAATTATTAACGATTCATTTAACAGGTCAGAATATGATTCAATTTAAAGGGGGCGAAGAAGCAGAAGATTATGAGGTAGCAAAAAATAGAAATACAAAATTATTGGCTTATTTTAAACTTAATAAAACAGATGTAAATGCAAAAGCATATACTTATGTGCAGATTCCTCAACATTACACATGGCAGAAACATAAAGAGTGTGGCATCCAAGAAAAATTAATTGTAAAAGTGTTGATCGATTAAATATTGTATCACCAAATGATAGCGAACAGTTTCATTTAAAATTTTTATGTGAATCAAAAGGAGCAACGTCGTATTAAGATGTTCTAAATATAGATGGAACTACGTACTGTACCTTTCAAGAAGCGGCTGGAGCAGCTGGATTATTTAAATCATGTGACTATATGTTTGAAATGATGTCTGATGCCACTTCTGTAATGATGTCTGACAAATTAAGACACTTCTTCGTGTACTTAACGGGTGAAGTTAATGCTTTACAATTATGGGAAGCATTCAAAGGACCATTATCCAAAAAGTCAAATGAACAAACGGCTCTTTCGATCATCAAAGAAATGTTAGTAGCAGAAGATTTAACGATGCAGCAATTTGGACTACCACAAGAAATTAACAAATCAGAGGTAAAGAAAGAGATAATAGCAGACGAAAATTTACAACAACAACATTTATTTATATAGCACATTTTCATACAAAAAGTAGCTCAAAGTGCTTTACATAATGAAGAAAAAAAAAATAAAAGACAAAATAAGAAATTAAAATAAGACAACATTAGTTAACATAGAAAAGGAGTAAGGTCTGATGGCCAGGGTGGACAGAAAAAAAAAAAAAACTCCAGACGGCTGGAGAAAAAAATAAAATCTGCATGGGTTCCAGGCCCCAGACCGCCCAGTCCCGTCTGGGCATTCTACCTAACATAAATGAAATAGTCCTCTTTGTAGTTAGGGTTCTCACGGAGTCACTTGATGTTGATGGTCAAACAGACTTCTGGCTTTTAATCCATCCATCATTGTTGGAACATCACAGTGCTTTGAGTAGACACCAAAAGGACACAGGAAACGGAAACAGAAGAGAGAGAAGGGGTTAGTACAGATTTTAGAGCCACCATGAATAGCTATTATAATGAGCTGGATATACAGAGTATCAGGATTTTAATTACAGTGAAGTTATGAGAAGGCCATGTTAAAGTAATGTGTTTTCAGCAGTGTTTTAAAGTGCTCTACTGTATTAGCCTGGCAAATTCCTATTGGCAGGCTATTCCAGATTTTAGGTGCATAACAGCAGAAGGCCGCCTCACCACTTCTTTTAAGTTTTGTTCTTGGAATTCTAAGGAGACACATTTGAGGATCTGAGATTACGATTTGGAATATAAGGTGTCAGACATTCCAATATATAAGATGGGGCGAGATTATTTAAGGCTTTATAAACTATAAGCAGAATTTTAAAGTCAATCCTGAATGACACAGGCAACCAGTGTAGTGACATCAAAACTGGAGAGATGTGCTCGGATTTTCTTTTCCTAGATAGGATTCTAGCAGCTGCATTCTGCACTCGTTGCAAACGATTTATGTCTTTTTTGGGTAGTCCTGAGAGGAGTGCGTTACAGTAATCTAGTCGACTGAAAACAAACGCGTGAACTAATTTCTCAGCATCTTTCAGTGATATAAGAGGTCTAACTTTACTTATGTTTCTTAAGTGAAAAAATGCTGTCCTAGTGATCTGATTAATATGCAATTTAAAATTTAGATTACAGTCAGCAGTTACCCCTAAGCTTTTTACCTCCGTCTTGACTTTTAATCCTAATGTATCTAGTTTATTTCTAATAGCCTCATTGTATCCATTATTGCCAATCACTAAGATTTCAGTTTTCTCTTTATTTAACTTGAGAAAGTTACTATTCATTCATTCTGAGATACAAGTCAGACATTGTGTTAGTGAATCAAGAGAATCTATCAGCTGATGTGTCATCAGCATAGCTGTGGTAGCTCACGTTGTGCCCTGAGATAATCTGACCTAACGGAAGCATGTAGATTGAGAAGAGCAGCGGACCCAGGATAGAGCCTTGTGGAACACCATATTGGATATCATGTGTCTTTGAGTTGTAATTACAACAACTAACAAAGAATTTTCTCCCTGCCAGGTAGGATTCAAACCAATTTAGGACACTGCCAGAGAGGCCTACCCATTGACTAAGGCGATTTCTAAGAATATTATGATCAATGGTATCAAATGCAGCACTCAGATCTAAGAGAATGAGAACAGATAAATGGCCTCTGTCTGCATTTACCCGCAAATCATTTACTACTTTAACGAGTGCAGTTTCTGTGCTGTGATTTGTTCTAAAACCCGACTGAAATTTATCAAGAATAGCATGTTTATTGAGGTGGTCATTTAACTGCCTAATGACTGCCTTCTCCAGAGCTTTACTTAAGAAAGGCAGGTTAGAGATGGGTCTAAAGTTTTCAAGAGCCGAGGGGTCAAGATTATGTTTCTTAAGTAGGGGTTTAACTACAGCAGTCTTAAGACAGTCTGGGAAGACCCCTGTATCTAATGATGAATTTACTGTGTCAAAAACATTAACAGTGAAAGACCTTAAATTATATTTTAAAAAAGTTAATTCTAAATATTGTTTTTACTAAAATTTTAAAGTAAAAGTGAACATAATGTATATGTAACAATTCCTATGAAAAAAACAATCTCTTTAAATTGTATTTCCAGAAAAACAAACCCGGGGGTTGGTGAGCAAAGCAAGCAGGGGGCAGAGCCCCCTAGTATATATAAAACATCAAATATCAAGTGTTTTTACTTAGCCAGCAGTTTTCATTAAAAAAAAAACCAAACTTCTGATCTACCTATTTTTCATTGCAATTTGTTTTTTGTTGGCTTGACAGTACTGTTTAATTGTCTTCATTGTTATGAACGTTTGCTTGTTTTCTGGTTCCCGTCTTCTCTTCTGGTCCTTTAAACATTTTTCTTTCACCCTTATGCTGTCAGAGCACCTATTATCTGTACTAAAAGGAGATTGTACAATTTGTACTGGTGATCTGAAATGGACAAATACAAAATGGTAAATCTGATCATTTCATTTTGTTTCAATTAGCTAAACATCAAACCTACCAAACCTACCCCTCTGCAATGTAAATATTTCACAGGAAGATCCAAAGGAAACTAGGGAGTTTTAAAAATACCACCAATGTTCAAAGAGGAGGCTTAGCAATATAACAATATTCTAATACATCTACAGTATATTGTAGGGTCCATAAAAAAGTGAATACATAATTTAAGAGTTCATATTTGTTCTTTTTATTAGAGTATGTATGTAATGGCTTGAAAAGACAAATACATTTTTTGTATGCTGCAATGTGCTGTATTAGCATCCTATTTTGATATGCATTCACTAAATGGCACTGTGCATTAATAATGACATTCAGATACATGGTGTGAATCAGTATGAACACAAGTTAGGAGAATGAGCTAGAAAACTGCTGTATTTTGATTTTATTACTGCTGTAAGAGCTCAAGATGACAAAATAAAGGGTTGGGGACCTCCCGGTAGCCCCATTAAGGCAACAGAAAAATGCACTGTCCGAATTTTTTAAATCTATTGAGAAAGTGCTTCTCTAGATGAACTTCTGTATGCAGTCTCAGGTTTGATAGTAAATGCCAACTTCCAATCTTCCGCCAGTATATGGATAAAAAGGGAGAAGTCAACAACTACATCGCCATAATCTTTGGTTCTGCTGTTCCTGCCTTTATAGAGCCCTATAAATGCTCCCTGGGCTCACATGTCTAACACTGCTTTACTGAGCATGAACTCCCCAATAAGGTTAGGGTGAATGAAATCAGACTGGGTTTTCTGAATGGTTTACTATCTGGTTTGCATATCCATTTGTTTAGAATCATTATTATTAGTTTTATAATTTCTTACATCTTGTTTAATTGGAACACATGCAGTTTAAATGATTTCCTTAAAGATGCTTGCATTAACTAAGCAAACTTGTGGGATAATGTACCTCTAGCCATGAGATTCCATGGACATTTGCTGAATAGCATAGCATAACTGTTAAGTGATAGCATGGCAGACCATTTTTTTTCTACAGCATGGAGATGGACAGCAATGGTTGCATGTACTGAATGTTTTGATGGAGGATTAAGAAATGGGCTGTATATGTCTGCTATTTTCATTTAACAGTCCGAGTATTCAGATTATGGATGGAGCTGGAACTTTCATGTTTTCTAGAATAAGTCCTACTTTCAATTAAATGATGAATGCGTGCTCTGCTTGAAGTCTGCATATTTTCCTAATGTCTGTGTGGGTTTTTCTCCTGGTGCTTTTGCTTCCTTGTCCCATCCCAGAGGCTTGCAGGTAAGGTCGATTTGTGACACTAAAATATCCTAGTATGAGTGACCTTGGGTATGAGTGTGCCCTACAAAGAGGTGGCATCACATGTACGGGTGATTCCCAGTACTACTGGGATAGGCATCACTCAGTTTCAACCCTGAAATTACTTGGTGTGGTATTCATGTTAATATGTTAATACAAATTATGCAATATAAATCCCATCTCCTCCAAAGATGGCATAATAGTCAGGATTTTCTTGGATTGAGCAGGAAAGTGAGCCTGTTTTTTGGTAGCATTAGCCTTGGCTAATTTAGGTTATTTATGGTTTGTAAAAATTCTGAAACGCATTTCTGCCCTCTGCAGGTTACATGCATAACTGTTCACATCCACTACTTTACAGAGTCCTGTCACTCCTGCTCAGTTGCTTCCCTAGAGAACTAGAAAAGGTTAAAGTAACTTGTACATGTCTTCTTCTCACTGATTAGAGCTGCTGCCAAGCTCTGAATGATGTTGGCAGATGCCCCTTTTGATTTCATTTGTTCTTGTAGCACTGTGTGGCTTGGGTGAAGATATTGAGATTTATGAGGTAACAAAAATCACAGATTAATCTGGAGATAATGCTGACAGCTCAAGGTAGTCTGAAGTGACACTTCGTCAAGAGCGTGTAACCGCACTGCATTGCTCTTCAGTGTTGGCACGTTGACTGCTTTGTCCTTCTTCAGACTGCAGTAAAATTTAATAACTACCCTCTCATATACAGTAGTAGACTCATAAGATACAAATTTTGTGTGTTGCATTTAGCGTTTTCACAATTACTGAAAGATTTGGATTTTTAAACATAGAGGGTCTTTCTGTGATTTTTCAAGCGCGTGACATAGATTTAAATTAGAAATGCTTATGTTTGAGCTTCTGATTTTCAGTCCTTTAAATGTCTCTCCTAGAAACTTTACAAAACAAGATTTTAGTTCATTTCAAAGTTATTCTATAATTAAGAAAAAAACAAGGAATAGAATAGAGGCTTTAACGGAATATTCCACCCAATAATGATATTCTTTGTACGTGTTATTTATCCCATGTAGTCTGTAGTGATGGCTGACAAATTTTTAATCTCATGTTTTCGTGCTGAATGAAGAAATTACTTTAGAATGTGATAACACCCAATGGCTATCAATGCTGTACAACTGCAAATGAGGTGAAAAACATTAATGGGAAGAAAAAAAACCACAAATCAAGTCAGGGTCTGTGACTTGATCTCCTTTTCAGCTCCTAAGTCCTTGATCTATTTGTTTTTGCTCACTATTTGTTTCAGACTCTGATACAGTAGTGTGTTTATAATCTGAATGAGCGGGTTCTTTGCTGATTTTGGCATAGAGTGAAGAGTGGCAAATACTAACAGTGGCTGGACTTTGCAAGAGCCACTGTAATCTCTGCAGACACATCATAGGAAATAACATCATGAAATGTTTTATAGAAGCCTTCACAATCAAACATTATCCCCTTAACTTTCAAACCCAATTATTGCATTAGACTCGCAGGGAGAACGAACCTATCCTAGCAGCAAAAGGGATATCCCAGTCCAGGAATTAATATGCAAAATAGATAAAAATGGACAAAGAAGAGTCCACAGCATATGATAAAAGTGAATTGCATATTTCTCCACTAAAATAAATTTGAAAATTACCCAACTACAAAAAAAAAACAACTTTGAATCAATGTATTGAGGTAAGCTGCGGTGGGTTGGCACCCTGCCCGGGATTGGTTCCTGCCTTGTGCCCTGTGTTGGCTGGGATTGGCTCCAGCAGACCCCCGTGACCCTGTGTTCGGATTCAGCGGGTTGGAAAATGGATGGATGGATGGTATTGAGGTAAGTAAACTTTGACCTTGTGTGGGTTTTATTTTGTTAACAGACACAAAGGCTATTTGAGATTGCAAGTAGAAAAGCACACATTTTAGGGGAGAGATAAGAATGGAAATAAACAAGAAATACAGCAACAAACCATTTAGTTAAACAGCCAGAAAGCTGTACAGGCAAACTGTTATACCTTAGAAGAACTCTGACTTTATATTGGTGCTTTAGTAGATGGATCAAAGCTAAAAATAGCAGAATCAATTGTATAGTTCAAAATATTACTATTAAGAGTGTATATAGATACCCAAACACCATATTTTTAAATATAATGCAAATATTAGCACAAAAGGATTTCACAAACCATTTGAGGCAGTTTTACACCTGTAATGTCCGGTTTCATATCTGGTCCTAATCAGTATGTGAAGTTAAAGGTAAGAAACTATTAGGACCCTCAGAACATTTTCTATGGAGAATTGTTAAGGCTTTTTTTTTGTATTTTTGATTCTTTATGAATGTTTATGTAATAAACCTGGATGCGATGGAGGAAGTATTGACACAGACATTAGCAGCAGTTAATAATCCTTAGAAGGATCTTTTTATATAGTTCTTTGTGGCAGACCTTGTGTCTCCCTGGCTATAGGCTTACTTCACTCTTGGCCTTAGAAAATGCCTGGTCAGTACAGGAATGTCCACACTGCATCTCTGGTGTTTTAATTCCTTGAGTTCAACTTGCCATACTGTTCAGAGCAGCTCCTTTTATGCCGCTTCTGCACATGTAGCTCTGCGTCCCTGCAGACTCTCATCTGCATATTTTCTTGCAGATATGAGTAACCATACTTCTTTGTTAGTGAGCTTTGCAGAAACGTGCACTCATTCTATTTGAAAATTTAAGGGTTTGGCTCATATGTGGCTCTAGGAAATTCAGTAAATTACATATGTTAGTGACATCCTAATTTATCATTATAAACTAATAGCCAATTGTAACTGGTCCTTTGTTCAGCATTCCAAATGACTGCTTTGCTCCAATGCAGTGTCATCTTTATGGTGACTTTCAGTTTTTCTGCACCATACTGTGATGAACAGAGAGAGGCAATGATAAAGGTCTCTGGGGATTGAGTTAATACTCCAGCTTGCCTTTGCTTCTGTCACCCTCTTTGAATTTTTCAGCCACAAATTCTTGTTTCCATATGCAGGAGCTAACAATACACTGATACACACAGAGCACAATTCTACACAGTAAATGAATATCCCCTCTTGTGCACTAAAGTGACCATTCTGAACTCCTCAGACTGTCCACATTATTAAAGTCTGACTATATGGGCATCATGAATGTGGGTTCGTTTTATTCATATGTATCCTCTGCGGGTTTGACACAAGAAAAAAAATCTTCTAAAAACTGCAAAGTGCATGATTGGCAGCACTTGGATGTCAGGCAGCAAAGGGATGGTGTGAAAAGTGAGAGAACATTTGAATTTTACAAGTAGATAAACACGATTCATGATTGTTCTCACCCACTTCAAACACTGGCCCTGATAAAGGATCAGTTGTCCTAAAGTATGATTGCCTGAGGGACATTAGGAGAAGATGTTAGGGGACTGTTAACAACGATGTCCTATTGAGGATATCATGACTGTACACTCTTTTGACATCTGAATATACAACCTCATAATGGAGCTATTAATAATTATGTGATCTACCTAATGTTTAAGACTTTAATTAGCGTATTATATGGAAGACTTTCTGCTTCAGTTAATATTGGCATCTGACTTTGAGTAGCTGTTAGCTCTTCGTAAAATGATGTCTTAAACAATAAAAAACTAACTCTTATGTTCTAAGCATTGATGTATTGTATAATTGTGGCAGGTTTATATTTAGTCCAATGGTTTAGAAGTAGCTTTATTAGAAGGAACAGACCTCAGTGACCATAGTCCAGAAATGTTACAAAGTAAATAACAAACCTGGAAAAAAACTGATCCGAGTTGTCTGTGCCAGCACACGCAGAGACTGTGTTGTCATGATAGATGGTGGGAAGGACTGCACCTTGGCCTTAATGGTCCAACAGGCAGTACAGATGGCCAGAGTCAAAGATCAGGGTGTCCTGTGGAAGAAGAATTCAATAAAAAGGCACACATTCGTCACCCTTTGTAATCCATAACACTGTACAGTATGTCTTGCAGCGGTACATTCTTGCATTATTATTTTTTCACTATTTTAGCTAACTCTCATCTTAAGATTCTGTGATCTAAATTGATTCTTCTGTAGCAGGAGGTAATCCATTAACTAGCTATCATTTGTAAATGTGGATATCTGTCACTTGTTACATAAAGTGTGTACAAGCTAAATTCAGGATTGAGGGTTAGTAATCTTTAGTTCCCATGGCTTTTGGTTGTGTTTTTGTAGGAACGGCAGCATTCAATCTTCCACTTGTATGGATGCTCAGTCATGCATATTCCACCACAGGTTCAATTTTTCACCTTACCTTTCCTGCAGGCTTACTAGATGAGGAAATGGGCAAGAAGAGAATGTGCAATCTCCACAGAGACACTAACTTGCCAGGACTCCAACCTGGGAGGCACGACCATGCAGGATCAGTCCATTTAAGGAACTTCTTTAACACATTTAAAACTAGTTGGAGTTAAAACCTACAGCTGTTGTGGCATTCTGGGACCAGAGCTGCCGGCCCCTTCTCTCAGTTTTAAAATAAAACAATCACAGGAGTAAGGAAGTCAGGCTGATTTGTGTTTTCCTTTAATTATAGTGAAGTTCAGTATTTTGAGTCATAGGGTTAGAGAGCTGCGATATGTTGTAAGTTGGTCAGAGACGCAAGTGTTATGGGGAGGGACCCTGAACACCCTGTGGCCACACAGCCTTGCAGTTGGGGCACCACCACTTCACTTTATCACTAATAGCTAATGTGTGGTAAGCTTACTGGCGCAAGAATGGCTACCTTCACATCATCTAGGTGGAAGCTGGTTGAAGCTGTTTCCCCACTGTCTATATAAAGTGCTTTGAGTAGAGCAGCAAAGCAGTATATAATGTAATGATAATCATTTACTAGCACAGTTTTAAAATATTATCAAGCATTAGATTTTCTAATTTGGCTGTATTTTTCAACCCAATAAATTCTCAGATCCCATTTGCTATAGCCTGACATTTATTTGTAGTATTAGGTGTGATGTTTTTATGACCAAAAGGAGACCAAAGTCTGAATGTGACATGGAGAGGCACGCAGTGGGCCTCAGGATTGTATCACACTTTTGAGCCCCTGAAATTAAGGGATTGTGTCAAAAAATGCTTTAGTTGCCTCACATTTTTTGTGCAATCCTTTTGTTCAACCCACTGAATTAAAACAGAAAGTCTGCATTTCAACTGCATCTGAGTTGTTTCATTTAAAATTCATTGTGGTAATATACAGAACCAAAATTAGAAAAAAATTGTCTCTGTCCAAATATTTATGGACCTAACTGTACGTAGATGAAAAATAACACATGAGACATTGCAGATGAAATCATAACAAATAAGTAAAGTTCTGTAAGAATGGCAAAATGTTTCTGTAATGAGCTTGCTTTCTCTCCCTCATTGACTTCACACTTCTAACTGCTGGTGGCGCTGAAGATGCAGACCCACATTAGTCTTTCTGCTTTGCCAAAGTTTTGCTTAAAGGGCATACAGAATTGGCGTGGCATTTTCAAGCTCCAGATAATTAGTTATGACGGCTTTTGGAAATCAACAATAAATGGTTGAAAGTGAAAATTATGCTTTTGCTTAACACTTTTCATATTACCACTTACAAAGTGGCAAACTGAAAATGTCGCAAACCTACAACCTGAAAGTGTTTGGTCTATATTTTTAGTCAGCTACTATAGGTCACCATTTACCTCAAACCAAACTTAAAATAAATGCACTAAAACAGTAGTCTTTGTTGTTCTGTATTGTCTTGCTGTATACCCTTTTCCATGTTTGTAAATATATTTATATTTTTGCATATTAAGGTCTTTTACTATCAAATTACAACTCGTATTTAATACATTTGCAGGAAAATGTGAAATAGAGATTTTATTAAGTTCCAAGAGCCAATTGGTTACACAGTTTCAAAGTTCAGGTTCTACAACGTAAGCTCCTATCTATCCTATGAATGGCTTAACATTTATTGAAATTTTTATTTCTGATAATGAAACAATCAGAACAAGACTAACATGGATAATTATGCATTTTACTTGAGTTTACTAACATTTGTCTATTTACTTCACCAATATGTAAGACATATTTTTTCAAAAACTTCCCTTCCTACTGTCACTTAACACTGAGAAAGAAGCAATTTAAATATTTTACAATATCTGAAAATCCATATACAGGGAAAAGAGGTCCTAGAGCCTATAGTGGCAGCTTAAGGTAGAAGCCAACTCTGAATGGGTCACCAGTCCACGTCACAGTACACTGATGTATATGAAAACCCCATGTAATCCCATGAAGGGTTATAGGGGAGACGGAGCTCACCATGGCAACATTGGGGACAAGGCAGGGAAGAGCCGGGAACAGGGTGCCAGTCCATTTTAGGATCTTCTAAGATGTGCCCAGAAGGAACTCCACATAGACTGGCGTCGGAGTAGAATCCAGGATACCGCACTTCTAAGGCAGCAGTGTAGCCTAATGTATGACTGTGTTGCCCCGATGAAAATTTGTTTATAATAAAATTGTAATGCATAATATTTTGAGACATACCGTGTTGTTAAAAATGAATGAGCTTGCATTAAATGACAGCATAATCTGAGTCAGTGTTGATCACCAGTTGTTCAATGGACACATTGTAATTACCTATACTGGAAAACAAATGAAAATAACTTTGTATGATTATTAATCAACAAGATTATTTTTTCACTTGGTAAAATGATGAATTAGGAAACATATTTGTGGTTTATAATATAATTGCATTTTGATATTATAATAATTTGTAATGACTTAAATGCTGACACTGTCAGAGAAATAGCCTTATAATATCACTTGAGGCCTATAAATAACCTCACAGGAGACAAGTAGCAAATAGGCTGCAAATATGATAGTTAATGGTTTTGCAAGGTTTCTTTCATCAAACTTGAAAGCTATTACAGTAAAACCTGTGATACTGTACCTGCTACCTTCAGGATCAAGAAGGTAACTGTTGGACTTTGAAATAGTGTATCCTTAATGTGCCCTCAGCGTAAATAAAACACAGACAATCACCTCCATTACAATAGAAATAACTAAGACATGATGAAGATATTTAGAAACAAAAGACTGTAAACTGGAGACTGTTAGGGTCTCTATTCATTTTGGACTAATTTTGGAGCATTTGACGTTTTCTTTAACTCACTGACTTTTAAAGTTGTATTTTTTAACTGTTGGGTTTGACAATGTCATCTCAAGAGTGTATTATGCTGGTTGTTATGGACACTTCCTTATAACTATGCTGAGGTGAGTAATGAGCCAATCAGTTACATAAAGGGCACTACATTGTTGAAAGAATTAAAAAAAAATAAAAATTCTAGAGCAGGGTATCTAAAGCTCATTTCTGGGGTACCACCATAGCTATAGGTTTTCATTCCAGCCATTTTCACAAATCTGTGTGTCAGTCTTACTTCTAAACAATCATATTCTTTAATAGAAGGCCTATTGTTTTGCATTGAGAAAAGTGGTCTAATATGACGTAAGAATTTCATAAATTGATATTTTTGCTATAGCCTTAAAGGAATACTCCACCCAAAAATATTTTTTTATATGTTGCATACCCCATTTAGTTTGTAGTGGTGGCCAAGACAATGAATGGGAGGAAAAGGTGGATCTTTAATTGGACACACAGTATTATGGGAATGTGTCTTTCCGGTTTATATTGTACGCAGTTTTCCCAGAAGTAAGTATATTTTAGCAAAAAAATTTTTAAGCATACAAGTGGAAAACATATACGATGTAAGTGGGTTATGCAACTTGAGTTTCATGGGAATACCTTGCCTTTTTTCTATGGACATTTGTCATTGTCCAGCACTGGTCACTATTGGGTCCCATTGAATCAGAATCTTTGCTAGGTACTTTATTTGCCAAGACAAGATATTAAAATTCTTCCTTAGCTACCACTACAAACTACTTGAAATAATTTAAAGAAAATATCATTTGTGAAGTATTTCTTGAAATACTTTCACCTGTTTTATTACATTTGCTCCCTTAATTTATATAGATACAATTATGTTAGCAGACAGATGGATAGACACTGTAAGAGAACAGACAAGACAGTATAAAGGCCTGTCCACATAATTGAAAAGAAAATAAACATGTTAAATAAATGGTGTCCTAAAATGGCAGGTCTTCTGGCTTTGAGGACGTCTAGCGGAAGAAGGTGGGTTTAGGTGCAAAGACCCTGGAAGTGGCATCAGTGGTGGAAAAGCCAATCTTACAGTAGGAAGAGATGAGACATTAGCAGCTGTTGCTTATGCACACAAGTGTGATAATAGATAGTACTTTATTTGTCTCCAAAGGTAAAATACATGCAAGATTGTATAGCATACACAATAGTGGGACACATGTAAAACTAAAACACACTTGCTTCTCTAAAGAGAATCTCAGAGATGAACTGTGAGGTGTCTTGTCATGTTTCCTATATCAGAGAAGATAAATTGTGAATAAAGTACCTGATTCCAGATGTCATACTAATGAGTTAAGTTAATCCATTTACTTTCCTACTATTCAGAATTTTGGGTGTTTATATGTGTGCTACCTTAAGAACCCTAAGCGAGTATGAGACTCGGGTTTACTACTTCATGCCCACCATATTTCTGGTTGTTGTGACGTGACTGGTGGTCTTTGCAGCCTTTTAGTGTGCCATTTAACATACAGCAAAGCGAGCTTCTAAAGTCTGTTTATTGTTTAGTCTCACCACACAATCAACACTTATTGTGGGAATATATTCTTATCATCACCTCATTAACTGTTTTGTTCAACTCAACAAATTCTCTTGAGTGGCTAAAATTATTCCATGAATTCTATTTATCCTATAATTTGCTTTCCTGTTGTCTGTTCTGATTTTCTTACACTTGTTTTGTATTCAAGATGCCAGAATTCAAGTGTTTAATGGAAATCTCTTCAGCACCTCATACTTGTACACAAATACATTTGCTTAAAGCAAATTTGACACCTACTAAAAATGCAGTGCTTACTCACTAAATAACCAGAGCTACATTTGCCAGCTTATTTCTAAAAGCTTAATGAGCAGTTTATATTTATGAAGACCTTTGAGGCTTGTTTGCAAATTCCTCTGCCGTGCATTGCAATAATATCAGGGGAGTTTTATAAGGGGGGAAAAAAAAATCACGTTACAACTACAAAGAAAGACTACAGAGTATGGTACTGAATAAATGTGCTGTTCAGCCATGAATCAGTATGCTAATTGATATGGTGACAAGGCATACCCCCAGGTAACCCTAGAACATGTCAATGGAGACCCTCAAGAGAGTGCAATCCAATAGAGTTATTATTTTAAACAAATCACGCATCCATACGCAGGATATAAATATAAAAACATGAACATCAGAAATTAAAATAAACCCTCCTCATTCCTTAGGCCATAATGTTTGGTTTATTTATCATGAATTGTTATCTCATTTTACCATCCAATATATTCCCTCACGCCATGGCAAATACAATTAGTTTGCAGATTTTGTATTTCTTTCCTCCAGTGAGTCATTACCTATAGTAATTAAGGAATATTCATAAGGATGTTGGGAGATTTCCAACTTTAGTGCATCTCTCTTTCTTGGGTGCCTTAGGAGAATCCAGGTGGGTTTACTTTAATAGGCAGTAATTGGAGAGACAATAGAAGAATTGCCATTATCACCAGAGAGAAGGAAATGGTGACAACATGTGTACAAAGTGGTCTTGTTAACTTTATGACGAAGCCTAACCTTGTATACAACCAGGGCCCAGGACACAACTGTCCTAATAAGCCCCTCTTCAGGCGCATGATGTATTCGCCATTTTTCATACAACACAACAATACAAACACCAATAACAGGGGTGTTCAGCTCCAATCCTGGAGAGCTACAGTGGCTACAGATTTTCATTCTAAACATTTCTTAATTAGTAGTTTTTAACTACTAATAAACTTCATTTAATTTATTTGATATGTATGACCCTGAGCCTTTAAATCATGGCTGAGCAATGTTGGCTTCAGGTTATTGTTCGAACCCAACTGCTTCAGGAGAAATCATTCATTGCTGATGAAGCACTTATTGCTCAAGTGACATTTTTCTGTTTCATTTTAGTTGTCTCTCTTGTTAAAAGTTTGAACTCTAATTGATTATTTTAGTTTTAAACAGATTCATTGTTTTAACTGCTCCTTATTTGCAATAAGAGGCAAATAACAAAAGGAACCGGCCTGTTCTACATCTAGCATGTTTCTATTTCCTCCTCTGTGTATTTATCATTCACTATTGGGTTTAATTAAGTACTCGGAAGGAAACTGAGGAGAAAGTGAAGAACTGAAAATGACTTATCCGTTTTAGGCTTTAAATCACTTGGATAATAGATGTATCATTAGAAAGGAAAAAAAGTCTATGGTTTAACAATGAACTGGCTTGGTACAGCACTAACAAGCCATTAAAATAAATATGTTATTAGTGAGGATTGGCTTCTGAATAAGCAACTGGGTTGAAACAAAAACCTGCAGCCACTGGGGTTCTCCAGGATCGAAGTTGGCCTCCCCTGACCTTGGAGTCGTCTGGTGCCACTCAGATTCACACCGTGTTGTAGGGTAGGTGATTTGTTTATCTTTTTGATAGGGAGCCCAGGAATGCACCCAGCCTTGGCCTGACTTCCACCACTTACACACAGAGACATGAAATACAGCAAATCAAATAAATGGTATATTAAATGAAAAGGAAATATGAACAACAAATAAAAAGAAAACCATCCCTCTCCCCCTTCATCACACAACAAAAAACACGTATCAATAAATATTTATGACAACATCCTGTGAACACTAGGGGTTGCTGTTGCCCCTTTATACCCAACAGATAGACACTCAGGACACAAGGTAAAAGCATTGAGAAGTATTTTTATTTCTTCTCAAAAAAATAGTGGCCTAAGTACCACAGCCACAAACAGGCAAATATATCACAAATCTTCTCTTCTCTCTCTCTCTCTCTCTCTCTCTGTATATATATATACAGTATATAGCGACGAAGTACTGTCTTAAAATTTTTATTAAGAAGAAAAGTAAACCTTTTTAAACTGAGGGAAAATATGCCAATAATTATTTGTTAAGCATCTCTTTGTATACCACGTTGTCAGTTCGGCCCTCCGATTGTAATATGACCAAGCTGTATGCTGAGCTTACTCTTGAGCATGCAACGTACAGTTGGCCATGTGAAAAGCAATCTTGCCTCAAATCCATGCCAACCTTTTGTAGGGTTTGTCCCTGAGACTTATTAATTGTCATCGCGAAGCAGAGCCTTACTGGAAATTGGAGGTGTTTGAATTAAAATGGGAGATCAGAGGGTATAACGGGAATGCGAGGAATAAAAACTCTCTCCCCTGAGCCACTGCCAGTAAAAATAGTTGCCACAATTAGGTTCTTCTGCAGACACGTGACCTGAAGTCTCATGCCGTTACAAAGTTTCGGTGGCGGTAAGTTTCTCAGTTACATTATTGGTGCCCCAACCTTCAAAATTAGATTATGCTCAGGAGTGCCTGGAGGATTCAGAGTGTGGAGAAACTCTACCGGATAGTGCACCGCATCTTCCACTTCTACAACTGAATTCACAGACTGATATGCTTTCGGTTGTGAAGGTAGTTCTTGAAATAAAATGTGGTTTATAGCCGTAGTCATGTTATTCCTTGGTGTCAGGATAGCTCTCTCCCTCAACCATGACATGTCGTTTTCGTGGAGATTTCGTAGATTGGGGTAAACATTTTGAAGAACGCTTTGTAAGGTATTCACAAGGAGACAGAGATTTGTAGGAATAATTATTTTACAATTTTCTTGTATGAAGTTGCCATCACCTATACTCATCAGACGAGCAGAGAACTTCCCAGCTTTTTTGTTGCCTTTCAAATGAACCCTCATGTTTATTCTTAAGGTAAAAACATTGATTTGTGGCCAGAGGTATGAAGACTTCAGATATACTTTAACTTAGTCAGCGCGTGTTCCTCTGGGCACGACTGGTAGTATTTGCCGGAAGTCTCCAGCCAGCAACACTGTCAAGCCTCCCTTAAGTTTGTTGGTGTTTCGGATGTCTTGGAGGGTCCTGTCTAAAGCCTCAACACCTCCTCTGTGTGCCATAGTGCATTCATCCCAGACAATAAGCTGACAATATCACAGCACTTCAGTCATGTTGCTCTGCTTTGATATGTTACACATGGGGGATTCAGTACAGCTGAGGTTCAGAGGCAGCTTGAAAGCTGAATGAGCAGTTCTGCCACCCTCAAGAAGAGTTGCAGCAATGCCAGAAGAAGCCACAGCTATGGCCATGTTACCTTCCGCTCGGATTTTCGCAAGGAGAAGGTTTATGAGGAATGTCTTACCAGTTCCTCCTGAAGCATCAAGGAAAAACACCGTGCCAGTGGCCAAGACAACACTCATGACTTGCTCATAAACTGTCTTTTGGTCACTATTTAGCAACAGCTCGTAATTTGTGACTATATTAGCCAATTGCGAGGTGTTGTATGATGTAACTTCTGCCATTTCTCTAAAAGATGAAGGCAAACCATAATGATCAAGAGATTGACCTCCAATAGCAATCACGTAGTTTTCAAGCAACTGTAGACACTAGTTATAGATCAAATGTAACCACTGGTGGACTTCTGTACCTATATGATCTCTTTCAGTCTGTCTCCTAACATCTTCTGCTATGCTGTCTTTATGTTTTTCCCATAGGTTTAAGGGGTTGACAGGAAAGAGTTCACAGATCTTTTGAGGTGACCGAGACAGAGCAGCTTCCTGTAGAGTCTCGTCCCAGTTGATATCATCCTGTAAAAAACCAAGTGCCCTGCAGGCCGACTTATAGGTTGGATGTAGGACACCATCAACTGTTCTAAAAGATTCGAAAGGCGTGGGACCTGTGATTTTATTGAGCAGCAGCCAAAGATGGTAGCATTCAGAGTTATTTGGGAGCACAGTGTAGACCCATCCCAGCACATTATCTTTTTTCACTCCTGAATGTCCTGGTACAGTGTTCCCCTGCTTCCTCCGACGAAACATGTTGTTTGCCCACACATAATATGATGGAATTTCATTATAATGAAGTTGTTTTGCAAAATCATTGTGGTTGCAAAGGTCAAAGAACGCTTAAAGGGTCGTCTGTGGTGGATTGTGTACTTTATTGGCAACATTGCCTTCTGCAAAATAAATTCTTTCTCCTAGCACAGCAAGATATACGACCAGAGGGTAACATTCGTGAATGAAACAGAAACATGCGAAAGTGAAAACAGAAAATGAAGGCTGCTTCAGAGCTACTAATGTAACGCCCAGCTTCGAATCGAGATACTTCGTCGTTTTGAATTTCTATTGTAAATACGGCCTGGTCACTTCCCTTGTTAACATACTTGCAGATGTATTTGATCGATTTTATTGAATTGCAAAATTCGATATTGATGTGAGCATTGAAGAAGCGGGACAGCACAGGACTATAAGGGACCACCCATCTGTTGTCGATATCTACTCCATTGATGTTAATTGTATGTGGGTACTTCTTCCTGCATATTCCGTTCATCATGCAGGGTGAGTTGATATTATGAGGTCCACACAGGCCGTGAATCATGGTGGATTTTACTATTTTGTGGAGAGCAGGGTCAGTCTGTGGATCTGGAATTTCCGCATGGATCACTTGATCAATGACAGCTGGCTTAATCCTATCCTTTAGCCAGAACAGAATGTGTGCATGTGGAATCCCTCGCTTTTGCCATTCTATGGTGTACATGTAGCAATTTGTACAGCTGAATTTTGCGAAATTTCAGATGAAATACACGACTGATAAGGTCGTGGCGATCGTGAGGTTTTTGACGCGGAAGGAGAACTTCAGTGATGTCAGTCCATTTAGGATTGCAAGTAAATGTGATGAATAAGTCAGGGCGGACATAATGATGTACGTATGCCATTGTGTCTTGTGTACGCTCGTACATATAGCGAGCTCCTCCAGTGAACAACGATGATAATATCACAGCTTGACCAAGGTCCCTTAAATTAGTGTTGTTTTTGTCAATAACATCTTCAAGCGGACGTAATTTTCAGCTCGTAGTTTTTTCTGATTTAGTCTTTTATAATTTAGTCTTTTGGATTCAATTTTTACGTACATATCAACTAAAAACTGATTTAATAAAGTTAGTATTAATAAAGGATAGTATTATCATGATATTCTCTGATCGTAAGCCGGTATGAATAGAAGTTTGCTGCATAGATTGTTTTCTTCATAGGTAACTTACTGGCAGCATGAACTTAAGGTATAGACACAGGATAGCCGTCTTCATCATAGCAGAACATGAGGGGATATTGAAGTGCATCTTTGGATCTGTGAGTTTCCTTAATGCATTGTAGTTTATTGTCTCTGCTTTTCAAGACAATATCCCTATTCTCAAACGTTTCCCCAACGATGACAACACCAACTTGACGTACTGCAGGTTTATTAAACCTGCCTTTGTGTGCATTTAATGGTTTTTTGTCGGCGTGAATGACAACTTTGAAGTCTTTATCTTCATCTGAAATACTGTCGATTGCGGAGTGGAAGTCTTGGATGTAAGTGTTAAGGTCATGCAGCATTTTTTGTAATTGCTGCACCAGGGGTGTGTTAACTCCAGAAACATTAGCGCACCGCATTTGTGCTTCCTTTTCATCATCCCCGAAAAAATAAATTTGCAAAAATTTGTGTTCCTCAGTTGGCATAGGTAAAAGGCTGCCAATCAAGTGGTACACTTGTCCCTGGACTTTAAATGAAGGCATAAAATTTCCCTCAACGATTTGGTTAGCACCAAATGACATCATTTGAAATGCGCTGTTGTACTTTCAAATGTTGTTCAAGAAATGCTCACTTTGAGGATGTGCGTCATTTAACAGGTCCACAAGAAGGTCAGGAAGTTTATGTAAAGGAGTGAGAGAGACTTTACCTCCGTTACAGCACAAACCATCAGACTCGCATTTCCATCTATGAGCTTGACAAAATTCACAGTCAGCATCCATGGATCCAATGTGTACTGTTTTGTCAGATTCATAATGTATGTTTGGGTCATACGCAATTCCACAATCATCTTTTTTGAGCCAAACCTGTTATTTTCGTATGAGCCACTTTTCATTATTGGGATCATTCCAAGAAACAGAAGCTCTATTAACTTGTGGATTTGGCTGCGAATATTTAGCGGCAGCGTGTCATTGAAGTTGTGGATTTGCCTGTGAGTATTTTGGCAGCAGCATCTCTATTAACTTGTGGATTTGCCTGTGACTATTTAGTGACAGCGTCTCTATGAACTTTTTGGATTTGCCTGCGAGTATTTATCGACAGCGTGTCTATTAACTTGTGGATTTTTCTGTGAGTATTTGGTGGCAGCGTCACTTTGTTTCCGTCTAGCTGCATCAGAAAATGTACCACGACGCCTGATACGCCTCCTTTTCACTGTTTTCTCACAGCTTGGATTGCTGCTGTCATAATCGGTTTGAGTTTCATGGTTTGTTTCAATTACAACAGTATTTGCAGGACTTGTTGTGTTGAAGTGACATTCGGCATCTGTCAAGCGTTGTAAGCATACAACCGGTTTCATCGATAAAATCACATCCAGCTTTTGAAAGTTTAAACATTCATAAACATCAAAGTGTCCACTACTGAAATCGTCACCTGTGAATCTAAGATGTTTAAGAGGCATTGGCGATTGTCCAAAGGTGTAAAATATTTGGCCATTTCGTTACACTTGAAAGTGACAACCAAACAATTCAGCGGCAGCCATCAACTCACATGCAGAACCATAGGTGAAGGGCTTAAGCATTTCACTCTTCTAGTGCTCCTGTGTAGTATAATTATCTCCTGTACCGTCATCAGTCCACACCTTGAACCTGTCCCAGTCATTCAGTACATAAGACACAATATTCCTCCGGATATCAAGAGTGAGCCTAATATGGCTGTACAATATGTAACTCAGAGAATGGAAAAGGCAGGTGCCATCTCCGGGCATGGAAACCATTTGGTAAGTGACAGTTCTTTGATACCTCGATAGACATGTTAATGGGGGTACGGTTGGAACGATAAAGGAAATGGGTACCTGAACAATGTAAACTAAGTCTAAAATACCTACACAATAACTATAATCGTAATGAACGAACAATAAAACAGCGGAGAAGCCGTGGATTAAATAAAAAGGCTGCAGTTATCAGCAGGGAGATGTGAATACTGTGGCGAAGCAAGGAAGTGAATGAAGAGACTGAAGCGACGGATGGCCTTATATAGGCAGGCAGCCAACTACGTGGGAGGCATTGGGATGGGGGACCCAACGCTGCCTCACACAGCGACCGAGCTGCAGGCTATGGGCGTAAATATGTACGTAAGTAGGATTCAGTTAGCGTTGGGAACCCGCGTACCAAATTTCTTGAAGATGGGCCCATAAGTAACAAAGACCGTTGAAAAGTTCAATATGGCGGCCGACAGTGGCGTCATACCACCGAAATAAGTACGTAAATTGGTTTTGGTTAGCTCAGGGAAGCTGTCTACCAAATTTTGTGAAGATGGGGCCATAAATAAGAAAGTTTAACATGGCGGATGTTGTCGACCGTTATGACCGTTACGCATAGAATTTTGAAATGAACCCTGCTTAATTTTTGTAAGTAAGCTGTAAGGAATGAGCCTGCCAAATTTCAGCCTTCTACCTACACGGGAAGTTGGAGAATTAGTGATGAGTGAGTCAGTGAGGGCTTTGCCTTAGTATTAGTATTAGTATGTATATATATATATATATATATATATATATATATATATATATATATATATATATATATATATATATATATACTAGCAAAATACCAGCTTTGCAGCGGAGAAGTAGTGTGTTAAAGAAGTTATGAAAAAGAAAAGGAAACATTTTAAAAATAACATAACCTGATTGTCAATGTAATTGTTTTGTCACTGTTATGAGTGTTGCTGTCATCAAAGATTTGATTATCATTATTTCTTTCAATCAAGTTCGTATTTGGAGGACGTGTTGTTTTGAAGTTTACATTCCGTGTTTGTCAACCATTGTAAAGATAACAGGTTTCATTCATTGAAGTGTTCACTACCCAAATCGCTACTCATGAAGTAAGATGTTTAACAGGCATTCCCGGTATTAACTTGTGGATTTTTCTGCGAATATTTAGCGGCAGCATGTCTATGAACTTGTGGAATCTCTTGCGAGTATTTAGCGACAGTGTCTTGTAACGGTTGTCACAAAATTTTTTATTGTGTGCTTTTAACTGTTTCTGCCACATGCTTCCTTTTATAGATTATGTCCCAGTAATTAACAGTCTGTGGGATATCTGTTTAAGAAGAATTGAGGGCAAACTATGCCTGTGGGTCCTTGCTAAACGTACCATGGTGTGACGTAAGGGGAACTGACTGTAAAAAGGCAAGGAGGCACGTATTTTGAACAAAAAGGGAGAAGACAGCGAAGGAGCGGAAAAGTGAGAAGGAAAACTGTTTAAATAAAGAGCTAGGAAGGTGAATGGAAAGAAGCAGCCAGCGGTAAAGCAAGGAAGACTCCGTAATAAGGACGGTTGGGTGCACGTAGAAGGTGTAACAATAAGATTGTTAAGCCTTATGATAATATTCCCACATGGAGGGTTTAGAGAGATGCACTGGGAGAAGTATAGAATAGGGAAGCCCGTGTGACTGTTCTGCTGTTCTCCTTTGACAGTTCTGTGGCTCTGCATATTTGTATGCACCTCTCTAAAGTCAGTTTGTCTTCTCTCAATAATCTTTGTTGCAAACTTGCATCACTGGTTCCGCACACAATTCGGTCACGTATAAGGGAACTTTTAATCTCCCCGAAATTGCATATGCCTGCTAACACTCTCAGATCTGTGACATAGTTGTCTATATTTTCTCCAATTGCCTGATTTCTTGAAAAAAATCTGAACCTCTCTACAGTTTCGTTTATTTTCGGGTTGTTATGTTCATCAAATTTACGTATCATCAAGCTCATGGTTAACTCATCAGGTCTTACATCACCGGTCAGCACCTGACACAATTCTCTGCCGCACTCTCCAATAAGATAACGGAATAATCTGACCATAGTGTTTTCCTCTGCCTCCAGCATTGCAAGTTCTGTGTATAATCTGAACTCGTCCTTCCATGCTCTCCATGACTTTGCCAGGTCTTCAGCATCGAGGCTTTATACCCTGTGTCATCTCATTAAACTTGTATCTCGCGAATATCTTGTGTGATCTTGAGATGTCCACGGCTTTATTTAATTTTAGCTCAGACCCGGCACTTAAAAGTTTCTCTCGCGCTTTCGCTGAGTTTGTGCCGAACACTATTCTATCCCTGATCATCTCATCTTTGTTTGCATAAGCACAGCCCTTCACCAGCAATTTAAACTCCATTAGAAAGTGATCAAAAGTCTTGTTTATACCCTGCGTCCTCTCAGTAAACTTGTATCTCGCGAATATTGTATTCGTCTTAGGCATGACAAAAGCCAGCGGCAGTGTGTCTATGAACTTAATTTAAACTTAAGCTTTACACCTTGCTTTGCTATTCATTTGCATAAGCACAGTCCTTCACCAGCAATTTTAACTCCATTACAGCAATTTTAATTCCCTTACAAAGTGACCAAAAGTCTCGTTTACACCCTGCGTCTTCTCATTAAACTTGTATCTCGTGAATATCGTATTCGTCGTAGGCATGACAAACTCCAGCGGCAGCGTGTCTATGAACTTAATTTAAACTTAAGGTTTACTGTGTTTCTGCAGTAGCTGCACTTATGAATATGCTTGTATGCATCACTCGCTTCATATTCTTTTGCTGCCTTCTCAATTGTGTAATGCGTTTTTTGTACAGGTTTCAATCATCGAAGTGATCACTACCCAAATCGGTACTCGTGAATCTAAGGTGTGTAACAGGCATTCTCGGTATTAACTTGTGGATTTGCCTGCGAATATTTAGCGACAGCGTGTCTATGAATGTAATTTAAACTTAAGCTTTACACCTTGCTTTCCTATTGATATGTGTACAAAGGCTTGTTCAGCATCAGAGGGTTTCCGCAGTAGCTGCACTTATGAATATGCTAAGCACAGTCCTTCACCCGCGAATATTTACCTTATATGGGCAGGCACTCAGTTATGTGGGAGGCATGATGATGCGGGACGCAACTCTGCCTCACATGGCGACCGAGCTGCAGGCTATGGCTGTATATATGGACGAAAGTAGGTTCTATTTATGACCGTTATGCGTAGAATTTTGAAAAATTAAACCTGCCTAACTTTTGTAAGTAAGCAGTAAGGAATGAGCCTGCCAAATTTCAGCCTTCCACCTACACGGGAAGTTGGAGAATTAATGATGAGTGAGTGAGTGAGTGAGTCAGTCAGTGAGTGAGTGACTGAGGGCTTTGCCTTTTATTAGTGTATATATATATATATATATATATATATATATATATATATATATCCTCCTCCACACCTCCCAGCAAGCTTTGTTCATCTCCACCTAGCTCTGGCTCGCTTGCTGGGTCTTCAAAGGACCTTTAAATATTCCTTGACCAAGAAGTGCTTATGTTCTTCCTCCGACGTGACCTGCCAGCACTTCCGGGTCAGATGGAGAATTGCAGGTCTTTAATCAGCCCGGAAGTACTTCGGGGCTTCCTTCCTCGTGACTTTCTAGTACTTCTGGGCTATAAGGGAAGCATGACTCCCCAAGTCCTTTCACAGCACATCCTGGTGGCACCCACGGAGCTCGGTTTCTCAGCTCTGTTGGGTGCCAAGTCCCAGGATGCCCTGTGGGAATCCAGGGCACCGCTTCATTCCAGGGGAGCTGCCATTTACTGCTTTGGGGAGGCAATGTCCAAAAGTCACTGACTTCCCCCATCGTTCCATTACAGGGGTGTCCCAGCCAGGCTAGTCTGTCAGCCATTTCTCACAACCCTTAAACTGGATCTTGGATTGGATGCAATTGAAGCTTGGAGTGTGGCAGATCCTGTGTACTGTTCGTATAGGTGAATATAAAGTTTCAGGATGAAGTGTGTGGGAGCGCTCCTTCCAACGAAGCACAATGTAGATGGACTTAAGACCGAGCTTGTATCCTAGCAGGACAGTATTCCAGGACAGCCACGTATAATCCAAACAAGTAAAACTGTGATGACTCTGACAGACAAGTAATGGTGATTTTTCTGTCTCTGAGTCTTGCTGGTTCCTGCATTTAAAGGGCCAGCATTCTTCCCAGCTACCTCTGCACCCTACGAAACTGCCCAATAGTGCAACACTGAAGGGGCAGTTCCCTAGTCTGTAACACTGCTACACATTTCAGGACAGAAAAGATGCAACCATGGAAAAACAGATTCCTTGCCCAGCTTCACAAAATACCTGTCATTGACTATGAAGACATCACCTGCTTACTTTCACAGGCTTCCTACCTAATCACTGAGGAAGACAAGGGGGTAGTGGGGTCTCCTACTATCAGAGAGCTCTTGAGAATATGATGTGGCTGCAAAAGCTATCTTTGTCTCTTCCCAGGCCAGTGGAGCCAGATGTCCATTCAAAAAAAGCTCATGAGATATAAGCTATCAAGTATAACCTGTGACAGATGCCCAGCGCCCTTGCCTGGCCAGGATATCTCCAAAGTGGAAGGACTTGGGGAGAGAGAGGGTTCTTAGGGCATTATCTCCCCCAGATCCCTAGGTGGTAGCCCCCCAGGTTGCTACGGTACCACTGATTCCTACTGGGCACTTTGGGAGTTGGATTTTGGTGCCTCCGCCCTATTGGGTTCCAGGGGGTGAGCCCTATGTCATCGGGCTCCAACCTTACCTGCAAGTGCTTCCGGACCAAATCTATAGGACAAAAGAAATACCCCTGGGGATTACATAAAAGGAGCCAGCTGCCACTGCTCCAGGACCCAGAGTCAAAACAAAGGTGACATAGCTTACTGAAGGAAGGAGGAGGTGCAATGAAAAATAAGAGAAGACAAAGTGTCATGTGTTTTTTTTTTTTATTATTATTGTGCTCACTTGTATTGGTGTTGGGATTGTGGGAAGCGCTTGAAAAAACTTGCACCTTGTGTCTCTGTATGTGTTAGATTTGGAGTGGTCCCGGCCTGGAGTGATCCCTGCAGGCCATAACCAGTCGAGGACAGGACAGCAAATGCTGAGGGGAAAAAAGCATGCTATGCCCTTTCTCTAGTGCAAGATATGAGCAGTTAAAAGTCAGGTAAAAAAAAGGATCGATTAACATACTGCATATAAACCACCTGTAGTGGTGATGCGGTGGGGAAGTTGGCCTAAGAGAGAACTCTAAGACAAATGGCTACCCATTTAAATTCCTTTAAAGACCACAACAGTTCACCAGTAATCGTCATCGAAGGCCTGGTTGTTGGATACCCTCACACAGAAACTCTGTGTAATAAATTTAACTATGCAACTAGAAGCAATTTGCACAAAACTAGCCTAGATTAACGCAATTGAAATGACCACCATTATAAAAGTGGTAAACATATCTTGTTGTGAAAAGGAGAAAACTGGACAGGCTCCGATCATAATGATTTTAGAATAAAAAGGTGGTGGTGATTCCTATGATGAAAAAGAAAAGAAGTTTAGAGGCACAATGTTTTGGCAATGCAGTGTGTGACTGAAAAGGAGAAACAGGAGCAAAGCTGGTGAGATGAATTAGTGTGATAAGCAGCCATTGAAGATACATAAGTGTTGATTCTCCACATGTCCAATGACAAATTCTCTTGGCGATCGGCATTGTTACAATAGACAAGTATGCAGTATTTTGTGTGTGTATGGCAAAAAAAAGTAGGGGGGAGTACTACTGAAGTATCTACAGTGCCTCCACGTGTTTATGTTCAGATAAGAAAGTATATATTAGGCAGAAGTAAAACATTCATGATGGTTTTTGGCAGTTGGATAAAAATCTTATCTGTGTTTGTGTTTGTATAATAGGATATGAAAGTGCAAATCAACGATACCTTGGCAGATCCTGTGGTACATCTTAGGGCACTCTGTGCCTTAATCAAGTTTTATCTTTGCAAATTCCGTTTCTTCTTAAATCTTTGCCTCCTCTATGACTCCCCTACTTTATGCGGCATTGCTGATCTCAGTGTAAAGCAGATCATCTTCAGGTCTTGTCTGTGGCAAAAAATGAGCGAAGGGGGAATTTCAGGGCTGTTCTTGAGGTCTTGTTGTAGGTTCAGAGCATTTAAACAGAGCAGCACATTTTTTCCGGGGGAATTTGTCAACTTCTGAATAAATAAATAATGTGCATCTATTTTTAATTGAGATGGAAAATACTGTATATATGTGATAGATTTCTGCTGTCAAGACTGCTTGCTTTTCACATATGAGCACATTCATTATTATTTTCAAACTTTATTAGGATTTTACAATACACTGATGTGAATATCCTGCAGTTTCCATTACCATTAATAGGATATTGAGAGAATTTTGCGTTTTTTGTTGTGCCTTTCATTGAGTTTTTGCTTTCAATATAATGAAGCAGAAAGAAAGCCTCTGCCAGCCTCAGGATATATACAGAATGGGTTGGATGTAGAGTCTATTTTCTTACACATCACAAACAAAACATCTACTGTATCTCTCCATCTTCCATTCACCCTGCTAAGTGTACATGATATTTGCAGGAGGTCAGATCCTGTCAGGGCAGCATCAGGAGCAAGACAGGAACAATCCCAGGGCAGGGTGCCAGTCCATGACTTTTCTGTCTTTTTGACTATAACTTTTGGTTTTATGTTTTGGCTCACTTTTCGTGTGTATCCTGGTTTTCGATTCTCTTTGCATGCCCCGACTATGATTTTGGTTTTGTGCCCTGAGCTTGTTTTTTAAATTCTCAATCTCCCTGTAGTTGACTTTGGCTATTTTAGAACTTTTCTTTCCACCTAATTACATTTCCTTTAAAACATGCTGCCATCCTGTGCAGTCAGTACACCTTCTTCCTAGAACTGTTACACAGTAGCTCTTACCATTATGCCTCTGTGCTACCCTTAAGCAAAATATTTAGCTGCAGTTGTTCAATGTTAGGAACTTAGGAGACTTTCTTCCACTTTGGATTTAGAGACAAAAAGTAGGTAAGTTGAATATAATGGTGTTATATAGCACCTTGGATGCCACATTGCAGACGAAATGAGGTTAAAATTCATATAGATTAAACTATCACAGTCTTATAATGTAGATGATGCAATGTCTCTACAAGAGAAATACAAGTGGTGCCTTTAGGGTCCCAGCTGATACACCCACATTTGTATGAGCTATAACATAAATCAACTTGCCCAACTTCCTGAGTGATTACTGCATTTTGTATCACTCTCTTCCATTTACAGTAAATATCGAATGTAGCCATTTTAGTCATTTTCAAGCACCACTGGTAATTTACAGCAGGCCAATGTGCCAGGAGGAGGTCCCATAAAGAGGATGCTTCCACTGCAGACATTACAGCATGCATGCTATATGCTCATTCAAGATTGGAAAGCTGTTGCCAGATTTTTAAATTATGGGCATTTAAGTGGCACTGAAAGGAGTTTTTAAGAAGGGTCATTAAGAGAATGGAACAACTATGGCGTGAAAGCAATTTAACAGCTTCGACTTTATGAACACATAATAACATTAAAAAATAGAAAGCAACATTGAACAGGAACCATGCAGCTTATGAAATGTGAATAATTATAAAACATAAAAAGTAATTAATATTTGTTATGCTGTGACTCCTCTCTTCTCTGAAGGCCCCATTCATTTCTAGATTTGACAATGTCCTATTTACAGTAAGCTTCCATTCATGTTCTAAGAATAGAGCACTGCCATTTCTTGGTAAAACCATTATTAATGAAGAAAACACAGCATCACCAGTCTACTCTTAAACTTCACTTTGGGTTCCAAATCTCTTTTATTACCTTATTCTGGTTCCTGTGTTTTTGCAGAAATATGTCACTACTTTGGCTTCTCCTTTTTTTGTTACCATTTTGTCATTGAATGTACAAGCATGAAGGTTTGACTACATTTATCAATATCTGACTAAATGTACATTCCCTTTGTAAGTTTGAATTTTGATCACATATTTTCAGTCAAGTCAAGTCTGTCATGTGGAAATAGTACAATACAAATTCCTCCGAACAGTACCTGGTACCTGAAGTAATTTAATAAGGAAGATTTTAAGTTGACATCAAGAACGATTTGTAATAGAAAACAGTACAAGTTCTAATAGAAACAGTAAAATACAACTAATCCTTCTCATATATAAGAATGCAAACTCTTATAGATATTTCACATAATTTTAGTAAACATTTGAAAAAGGACTTTTATTTTTTATTTTTTTTTTACATTTTTGCCATTTGTCAGAAAACCTTTTCTTTTATTACATGTGATGATGCAGGCTTTGTCTGGTTTAAAATGCGCTGTCTCCACTCACATTAAGAACAACTTTAATTTGCCGGGTTATGACCTCAGCAAGGTATTGAAAGTGCGGTATGAGATGATGGTCTACAGTATGTTGACTCAAATGTTTGACAGATGTTGTATAACATTTACTCCAAAGACTTGTTTTGTCTTTTTAATCAGGTTACACTGAGACCTGGGGCCTCGTGTGTAAACGGAGCATAAACACAAAAATGTTGTCTACACCCATTACCACTCTCACTTCGAGATGTATAAAAACTAAACTTTGTATGAAGCCACACACATTTTCACAGCAGTCTCGCATCTTGTGTATGTGCTTTCTGCTCGGTTGTGCAAACTACTAGCACTCACATCAAAGTAGTTGTACTGTTTCTGTGTGATTTCCCTTTATTTTTTTGAGATTCACATCCATGATACAGGCTGTATCAAATCCACCCAAATGAATTGCATATTGTTTAGAAATTTAAGACATTTGATTATAATCATTCTGTAACAACATAAAGGTGCATGGAATGGCCAAACTATTGCAAATACCATAGCTGCTTTAGCGTTGTTACTCTTGGTGCACCACAGATTATTTTAACCTGTTCATTATATTTGTGTGTGGCAAGGTTATTATAGTTTTGCCTTTTTATATTAGTTTTTATTTCTATGTTTTTTCTGACCTTACTTGGAAATTCAGTTTAGTTTTAGTTTTCCTTCATCGTGTATTTTTAGTTTTAGTTTAGTTTTTATTTCACAAAGACATTTCTATTTTATTTTTATGTCTATTAGTTTCAGTTTTAATTTTAGTAATTATGAAATGGAGCTCCTACAGAGTTTAGTTTTGTGTCACAATCAGGCAGAACTATACACTTAACAGATTTGGATACGAGTTTAATGTTAATGGAAGCTTACTACACTAAATGGTTTACTATCTGGTTTTGATTTTGTCTGATAAAAACAAGCATAATCAAAACTAGATACTGAATATGAACAATTTTATAAGTTTTAAAATATTTTCTCATGAAAATCATGGGGGCTTAGGAAGAACAGGACTCTTAGATTTGAATCAGTGTGCAGACCCCACCTAGCTGTATTGAGGGAAACAAAGAACAACAAGCATTTAGTGTGAAGGTTAGGGGCAGTGAGACTTGAATAGCCCAACAGAAAGGACAGTAAACCCATAATGAGCAGAGCAAGAGCAGGTAATAGGAGTACGGACAGACATAAAACGACAGAGATAGCATCTGAGAGTAAGAACAATATATACAGTACATTATCTAAACCTGTTTATCCAGAGCAGGATTGCAGGAAACCTGGAGCATACTGCAGCAGGTTTGGATGTAAGGCAGGAAAAATCCCTGGTTTGCAATGAGGCTGATATTAAGAACAAAAAGAATATGATATTTCAACTATCTATATTGACAGAGAGAGAGAAACATGAATAAAGGGAGACAAATATTTTAAAATATAATTCTGCTAATGGATTACTTTCACAATATCAGGTATTTTGAGTTGAGAATATGAATTAAAAAAGATAAATGAATAAATATAGAATAAATACAAAAAAACCCATACCCCATAGTATGTTTAGTTTTTCAGCACTTGGCAGACTCTCTTCGCTTACCTACCTTTGTTTGTGTCGCTTCATTGTTAAACGATGTTTTTAAAGCAAAAGTGATGGGCCAGCAACAATATGCTGATCTTGTATGATGACCTAGTCAGTCTCTCGATCAGTGCTGTTTTATTTTCAAAAACCGGGAGTGGTCTCCTGTACACTTTCTTGTATACTTGGATATAGGGATGGATATTTAAGGTGTAAACCACAAGAACATTATTATATTTTTATATTATGTACGTTAAGGAACCATCAACAAAAAATCAAATCAAATTAATAATATATTGAACAATTATTATAAAAGTAAAGTTGAATAAATCGGACTCTGCAGCTGCATGAATAAAAAAAAAATGTGTTCAGGTAAAGTACCACTTCCGGGTGATGTATTTGGCCCAAATACACATCATCAATTGTAGTGTAACCACCACATGCCGAATTTCATCCATCTATCTAGTTGCGTTTTTGAGTTATCATGTTTATATACACACAGACACACTTGTGCACACATACCATTCCAAAAAACGGTATTTTTGGACTCTGGTAGGTCTATAACGTCGATTCATCAAAATATTGAGTTCGAATGTTTTCATGATTACTATACTTTCTCTGTACCTCGTATATGAGAAAGTAAACACGATTTCTCCTGTGCGAAGTGGCAGGTGAATTGCTGTCGACAAAAAGCAGTCACCTGAGAAATAAACTGAAACGTTACTCACTCGTGATTTTTCTGTCCATATGGTAAATGTTTTGTTGATCAGCACATTCTGATTTCAGTCGTTTCAATTACATCTTGATATACAGCAAGCGCAAAGAAAGGCAGCACGTAAATTGCTTTCTATTTCACACGCTTTGCACACCTGTATTCAGCTTGCTCTGTCACCACAAATGCTGTGAGAGTTAATTTGTGAGGGGGAAAGTTGGGGGGTATTCTCAGATCAATACACTGCTCCTTGCACCACCATTGACATTCAGATACCCTCCATGGAATTGAAATGCATGAAGTGAGCCAGTTTGCCATGAAAGCACTCCACTGTTCCATCAAAATCATCCTGCACTGATGTCACCCCATAAGATGGATCCATTGAGCCATGGTTGTTTTTGTTCTGCCATCACTGTTTATTTAAACAGAATGGGTCAGAAAAGGGCTGGGGCTCTGCTCTTAGTCCTTCTTTATGCCTGCCTATATCTCTTTGGCTCTCCTGTTGGTTTCTGTTGCTTCAGAACCATTATTATTAATTGGCAGTAATGTGATGAGGAAGCAGGAGACATATAATGATAGGGGGTTGTTCTAGCATTAGCAGTCTTATTTTGAAATGCAGCCTTATTCTCAAATGTGATTAGTGACTTTTCATGTCTTCTTCTGCGTTTTGGACTTGTGTTTTTGGATTTAAGGTTTGTCTGCTAAATTTTATATTATTGAATTTCAGCTTGTTTTAACTCAGTTAGTGCTTTTATGGCAACAAGCCCACTAAGTAAAAGAGACACCCTTTAATTCAGAAGTCCAATTAGTCACTGGAACTGATGGAATTCTCCTTTCACTTGACTGACCATGATAGTCACTTTTCTCACTCTGTGTGGCTTGCAGACCTGAGTTTGTCTTGGAAGCCCAGTGGTGATGTGCTTTATAGGTAGTGCTACCTGAGCAAAGAAAACCTGGTTACACTTTGTCTTGTCATTTCTGTTTCTTCTTGCTTACTTCAGCATGGCCTGTTGGGGATTTCTTTATGTGATTTCAGACATGATTGAATAAGTAATTTTTGTGTTTCCCTTACACCCTGTCTGATTTAACAATGTCATATCCTAGATCCACAATTAAAGCTTTAAACACCTGTTTTAAATACCCGACAACAGTGGAAGGTTAGGTAGTTAGCTACAGGGCCTAAAAACTGTGGAACAATCAGTCTGCTTGTGTTTGAGATGCTAAATCAAGGCTTAAGGCTCATTGCTTTAGCCTAGAATAGCTAGATTAGAGCTGTTTGTTAGCCATTTGAAAAAACATAAAAGCATGTCAGCCATTGGTCTATTGCTGACCTTCCTCTATTTTGTCTTGTTTCTTAGTAGCATTGTGCCACTGCTGTCTTGATGAATCAGGGTTCCTCCCTAGCTAGGGTTCATTATTCATGCTTTCCGTCGCCTTTGTTTCTCTTTGCTTCTTTTGTATATCTCAAGCTTATTTGTGTTTGTTGGCATTGCTTATGTCTCAGTTTCAATGCTTTGGGTGTGTTCCATGTGTTCTTTGGGTTGTGACCCAAGGGGTGGGTCTGCCTGCCGGTCACTGCCAGTGGCTGCCCTCCACCCTGTAGGTTGGGGGTTTTCCCGTGGCTCCTGGTGGTTCACTTAGGGTGCACTGGAGGGTTTTGGCGAGTTCTTGTGTTTTTTGATATATCTGGATTTTTGACCTCTGTGCTCTGTTTTTTGATATTGCCTTGGTAATTCTGTATTGGATTGCCTTGTGTTTTTAAGTAACTCCATTTTGCCTTTTTCCTCTATGGAGCTTCACTGTGAGCCTGAACATTTTTGTGAAGTGAAAAACTTAATTTCTGTGAAGTTTTTGTTTGCCTGTTGGGTGGAGTGGTGAGTCTCTGAAGCTAGGGATCTGCACCTGCAATCAGAAGGTTGCCAGTTCGACTCCCATAAATGCCAAAAGTGATTCTGCTCCTTCGGGCCCTTGAGCTAGGCCCTTAACCTGCAATTGCTTCCTCCTGGGTATGACGTTAATCTGCATCCAGCCCTGCAAGCAGGTCATCAAACTTGCAGGGTTAAATCAGCCACTATTTAAAAAAAAAAAAAGTGTTGTGCTAAGGTGTCACCATCAGTACTCTGGTCCAAATAAAGGTTGTTCGACATGTGGTGGATGCGACAACACGCTATCAGCACATGCTCCCAAACTCTGTTCATCTAGTAGGGGTATGGTGGTATATCACCCTCTACTGAGACTCGCATGCCTTGGGACTCACTGTGCATAACAACTACTAAATTTCCATGCTGCCAGTGCCACCCAAGGAAAGTTGGGAGTCTTGGAGTCCAAGAATGAAAGGATTTAGTCTTCTTATTGGACTATCTTGATCATATTTATAATATTGTAGAATGCCTAGGAGGGTGTGGGTGGCCATTTGACCTAAATTGCCAGGAATTGTGACTTTTTCTGTTATAACTTATCGTGCACCCCTTTAGGAATGCTGTTCATTGAAGATTTTTTTTCTTCTTGCTAGCAGAGTTTATGATTTGTTTTATGTTTTGGCCTCTTCTACAAACTCATGACACAGACAATGTTACTGGTACACTCATGCCAGAACCCAAAGCCACATTCACCTTCAAAATTGCTCACACTCAAATCTTCCTCACTGGTTTCATACATTACTGTTGATTTTTAGCATCAGATGTTTACTTATATCTGCAATTGAGGACAAAATGCAAAACTGTTACTGGCAGCTAAAAGCACAGATGGTAGTTAAAATGAAAACCGCAACCTACATGTAAATTGTATCTGGTATCAAACTGTATTTGGGATGATAATTATAGGGAAAGGTCAAGACAGCAAAGAGAGAAGCATAACAATTGTGGAAAATTTGGAAAGTCAACAACAAACAATTACAAAATATTTATTGGAGTATTAGGGAGGACAAATTATATCTGAAATAGCAATTTACCATAGTCCAATATCTACATTACAGTATATAAATATTGCCTACAAATTACAACTAAAACAAAAATGGAGAATAAATCTCTGAGGGCTGTAATAGCTGAGCTACACACAACAAACCAAAGCGGTCTAACTATACAACAGTGCTGCCAATAGAAAACTAATAAAACTCACCACAAATTGTTACCGTAGTGTGTCTGGGCCAATAATTATCACAATGTCAAGGTACTGAAGAGAGTGAACCACAAAATATGTATCAAGACATTCAGGGTGCACTTGCAGCCAGCAGAGGTGTGTGCTTCTGTAAATAACCACTGAGGTGTGCCAGCCTAGGATGCCATACTATTTATTGTCTGCTCTTTCTTTAGGACAAGCCCTCTTTACCTTGTATGCAATGTGTGGTTTCCTAGATGAGAACCACCCCACCACCTCTTGGTGAGAAATATCAAAGCCATGTAGGTAAAAAAAAAGCATTGAAGAGCCTCATTGGAAATTTATAATGTGGGTATTTGGCGGAAGAAAAAAAAAAGTGTTCTTATGGTAATGTTATATCTTATTTTATCACAAAGTATGGATGTTCAAAGTTTTTACTTATTCAAAATCTAAATAGCACTAACCAGAATCCAACGTCTGGCTCTCTGGCTGGTGGGTTATGGAGTTGGCAGTACTTACAGATCAGCATTGTTTCATTTTTAAGTTTCATATAAACACCAGCGCCCAATGCATTTGAGCCATTTGTTCTTTGAACTCTTTTTCAGGTCTCTCCCTCTGCTGTCCCAACCATCTTAGTTCTTTCTCTGAGTTACCTGCATCTCAACTTCTACTTTAGGGTATCAGTTGCTACATTTTCAGGTCTTAGTCCATGCATAACTTTCACAATTTAACTCCGTATTCAACAGAAGGTTAAATATAAGAAACAAAAGGTCAAAATGAAGAACTTACAAAGGGCAGTGACAACGTCATAACTGACATTATTTTTCAGAAATGGTTTATCCTCCAGCTGGGATTCAAATGTTGTTTTTTTTGTTTTTGATTTTTTTTTTTTTGTTGATGTTTATTATTTGAGTAATTATGTACTCTTTGTCTCTAATGCTGACCATTTGTCTCTGTACCTTCTATTATGTTTCATGTGTTTTGAGGTGGGGACACCTGCTCATCACTGTAAAGGGACTGCTCTTAACCCTATAAAAGATGAGGAATACCCACAGTCTTTTGCGGTTCATTTATTGTGCTTGGTGAGTTCTTGTGATTAATATTAGTGTTGATCTTTGTGGATTTACTGGATTTTTTTTACCTTTTTGCTCTGTTTCTTACTACAACTTTGGATTTGTACTTTGGGATTTGTTTGGCACTAGATTGTCAATTTTTCTAAAAGACAACTCTTTTTGTGATTTTTGTGCTCATCAGAGCTTTTGCGCTGCAGATCATTTTTGTGTAAAATAAATCTTTTCATCTGCGGTGGGTTGGCACCCTGCCCAGGATTGGTTCCTGCCTTGTGCCCTGTGTTGGCTGGGATTGGCTCCAGCAGACCCCCGTGACCCTGTGTTCGGATTCAGCGGGTTAGAAAATGGATGGATGGATGGAAATCTTTTCATTTTGTCACTTTGTCTGCCCTTTGTTTTTATTGTGGGCTTCTTGTTACTTTGATTGGAGACTTTATGCTAAGGTGCTTTCCAAGTTATGACTGCAGGTATATTAAAAAAAATGATATACAGTATATATAAAATAATTTGATAATCTGTACAAGACCTCTTATTGAGAAAACAAAACATTAAAAAGTGAATGTGTAACAAAAAAGCCATTACAGGCCCTATCTGCAATCAGAAAAGTGAAGCTACATGACATTTGAAAAAGTGGCTTGCTTGGTCTCAGACTCTGTATGTTGTTGGCGCCTGCCCTTAAATTAAACCTTCATGGGTGAAGACATCATAGAGCTGAATCAAGGCAAAGAAAAGATATAAGGCACACAATAAGTGTGCCGCAAAATGGTTAAAGTACAGTAAAACAAAAATAGTCAAGTAATTATAAAGAGCTGATGATCTTGATATGGTTATGGTTATAAAATAGCAAACTCTGACATGCAGTAGTGTATCTGTTATGATTGGAGTGCATAAAAAATAGCAAAGGAATGGGAGGCCTCCAAAGAAGCCACAAAACCAGACCAGGTCCTTTTCTTGCCTGCCTAGAATCAAATTTGTTCTTTCCTGCTTTACCCCATATTCTGCTTCATCCTACACTGGCCCCAAAGGGGAAACTTCAAAATATTATAAATGTTCCAAAAATACCAACAATTTGCAAAACACCACACAAGGGAGGGGAACTGTGAAAATCTCTGGCTAACATGAAATCTTTATAAATATCAATATTCATACAATGAAAAGGATAAAAATGGCAAAAAAACCCCACAAAAATAAAGATTTGCCTAAAAGGCAATCCAAAGTGAATTTGTCATAATGCAAAATACTAGGCCAAACCCACAAAGCAGAAGCAAAATTAAAAAAAAAAACAACAAAATCCAAAGAAACAAAACTCACACAGGGTCTCTCTACTCAAATGCCAGTCAATAAACCGCTGAAGGATCAACTCCCAGCCTCACAATATGCAGGCTGAGGGGGGCCCTTCAGTGGTTCCTCATGGGGTTCCATCCACAAAACACAAGGGACACAGTAGAAAACATAGATAGTAAGTAATAAACAGAACAAAGGTTACAAGAAATATATAAATATAATAAACACATGTAAAATAATGCTTCACAATGAATACAGACAACACAATAGAGGAAAAGAAGCATAAGCCAGGGAACGGACCCTGGCTGAAAAATGACAGAATCGTCTTACCTGCTAAGGTGGTAGGATATTACACTTCCATGTCTGCCTGTTCAGTTCCAGCTCACAGCTCACTACGTCGGCCTGGCCATGTCACCTAACTAGCCTGTGCTCCAGTTTAATGGGTGCATCCTGATCTGGCGTGCCACCTTGGGAAAATATGCAATCACTACAGAGCATGTCTGAAAGTATTGTAAGAGCACAAAAATCCCAGATACTTAATGAAGATTAATGGCTACCAAAAAAATAAAGAAAAAAAGTACAGCATCATAGAGAGTCTGTGGCCGACTAAATACATGCAGAACCTTGGGAGAAGTTAAATGGTTGGCTGTTTAGTGAATCTGTGCTGAAAATTAGGTTAAAAAAATAATTTAAATGAATGTTTCTAGAGGTATTGAGTACTTACTTATGGTATATTTTATGCTGTGCCATCAAATTGTCAGTGTTTTATATCTTAAGTAACTCACATTTATATGCAAGAGTTAATTCATTATTACAAGCAGAAATAGAGCATTGTTCATTTAAATATAATGCTATCTGGCAATGGGGATGAAATTGGCTGACAATCTGATTATGTCTTATTTCAGCACAGCAGTAACTGAGCAGATATATTGCTAGAATTCTGCAAACGACAACCTTTAGGAGGAGGCTAAATGAAATTAACTGGCAAATATGGCACACACCCACATGCTTTTCAGAAATTCCAGACTGAAGCCCTATCTTTGTTTTTCCTTTTTCTCTATTACTTAACCAAACAGCATAAAGAAAACAATTCTAGAAATTGCTAGTGTCATTTACAACACTCTCTAGGTTACATCTCACTTGATTAAAATCCTTTAATTTTTTCGGCTAGTTTGAGAATGTTACAGCTTAAGTTTAAAAACCCCTGGGCTATGTTAATGTTACATTGTTGTTTCCAAATACAGATAACTAGCTTATCTCAGTATCAAACTACTCTTTAAATACATCTAATGCTTTGAGTCAGCAATTGCTTCATATTTTGCACTGAAGCAGAAGGAACATTGGCTATAATGAATTTAAACTGGGACGAGTAGTCTACAGGACTGTATAGCAAATTTGTTATTCTCTGCCAAATCTATTTTTATATAGCAGTCATGATAATTTTCATTTCCTACTTTCATTCCATCTCCCCATCTGCATTTTGTATTAACACAAGAGAGTGAAGGAGACACAATCCTCTGCTGTTGTCTCACTGCTTCAGTCTCCACATGCGTCTTTTCCTGGGCAGAGATTACTGTGATTTTTATGAAACTGCTCTCTGCCCGGACTCTCACCATGTTGGACATACAAAAGATGCCACATATATTTCCACAGTAGCCTTGTGTGAGGTGCCGGCACAATCATATTACATTGTATTTAAAGATACAGATTTTTGTTTGCATTTGCCACATATGTAGTACATACTGTACATATTAATTGGAATAGGGAAACCAATGGAAAGTAAAAGTCTAAGTTCATACCTTAGAAGGCAATATAAGCAATAGTGTGGGAATATTTTCATTATACTTTGCCTTGTACCATCTAGGAATGCATCCTTTATATAAAATGAGGCTCTGCTATGTACACTTTTAGGAAAAACAGACTCTGTGGACTGAACATAAGTGGTTGTCTAATTGAATGACCATTCACAAGCATTTTAAGCATGCTATGTACTGTAAATGAAATATATCATCATCATCATTATTAGTATTATTAAATGGTGAGATTTCTCTTCAAATTAAAGAACTTCCTAGAATAAAAATGAAGTTCCAAACAAAGAGCCAAAGTTTGAAAACATGTGAGAAGAACAGAGAATGAACACAAAGTGCATCCTTAATGCTTATGTAAAGAGCAGTCAATGAGTCAGCTCCTGTGCATATGAGGACACTAGGGTGGGTCGCAATGTTCCTTCATGCCAACTCAGGTCTGCCCATGAGCAGTGTATAGTTTTGCATGGCATCAAATCTCAATCCAGTCACAGTACCCTCACCATCGACTACACTCTTCTCCACACTCTCCCCCTTATCTCTTCTAGTCAGTTGAGTTCTCACTAAGTGTTTGACCCTTGATGGCAAGCTCATATCATACAGAGTAGATGGGACTTTTAAGTCCACCCAACGGCTCATTTCTGTGTTCCTTGACAGTGTGTAAAAGGTCTGGGGTTGTACTCTCAGAGCTTCCTGTTTCAGCTGCAGTTGCTCCAACAATTCTGTGGTATACACTGAGGTCTAAAAGTGGTCCACCTTAGGGACTCTGGGAATCCAAGCAAATGCACTGCAGTCGGACTTACTCAGTCCCCTAGTAACACATGAAAGGAGTTCCTTCCAACCACTGCTTACATAAAATTAAGCCCCTTTATTGTTCTTTTGGCACCTACTGTTGGGTAAACTAACCGGCCTCACTTAACAAAGGAGTATCTTTGCAAAAAATAGCAAAGCAGCATTTAAAAACTACCTAAGATTTGGGAGTTTTGAGTTACTGATTTGAGCAGAATACATTATTGTTTTGAGCTTCAAGCAGATTCAAATGCCCTGAGTTATTGCCACAGCTCTTATTCCCTGGGCTGTGCATCATGAATATGGATGTCTAGAACCTGCCATCAGACAGGCTGTCAAACAATGTCAAAAGAATGCAGTCAAACCCTTGAATTTATTGCTCCTCCCTGCAAACTGGGAACAGTTTTCAAGTTGATGCAGGCTTTAAATGGATACTTTTGTTATGTAGATGCATTATTTTTTTCAGCTGGTTATTATTCCTATTTTCTGCATTAAAAGGTTCGATTATCAGCAGAATATCCATATTACTGTAGCATCTCTGTGGATATGAGTTTCCATGACTACCAGATGGTCTCTATCTGACCTCAGATAAGCTGTTATAATTGTTTTCGGCACTATAAATATATATTTTTGATAATAAATTGCATACCTAGCAAATAGAAAATATATCTACAATATAATGTGCTACAGTACACATGATTAACAAAGTGCTTGAGGTGGTTGAACGGTCTGAGGGAAGGCTAAGGTTGATGAGACTGGATGTTCATCTTTGAAATGTGGTCAGAGATGGTTTTTGGGTGGTCATTATTTATTATTAGGTCCAACTCTGTTCTTAGAGAAGACTTTAAAACTTTCTGTATTTCAATGATATAATGTATGATTGTCAATAATCTTTATCAAGTATTAAAAGTACAAAATGTATTTATTTGTGAAATTTTATTAACATGGGGCCTTGTTGTGTAATAGAAAGGTCATACAAACAGTAATGAGAATACCAGAATTACCAAACAAATACGAGGCAATGTTGAACTGAATGTAACTAGAATTCATTCTTTTGTCTCATAACTAATTGAAAAATGACATTGCCTGCCTCAGTTATGTGTTCATATATCAATGGAAGAAAATGGCTCACAAAACAAGTCATCTTGACAATTTGTGATATATTGTGAAAGAAGAAACTTCTCTGGGCCTGGCATTCACTTGTGATTTCATCGGACAAATGAAAATCTCTGCTTAGGTGCCAGTCATGTCAATTGGTGGCCAATGCGCAGACCTCACCAATCAGCCTCGGTGTGTTCAACTACTAACAACGTGAGGCCAAGAAGAAAAAAAATGACAAGCTCATTAGAGACAATAAGAAGCGTTTCTGGCACAGGCCATATGGACAAATGTCTAGGGTGGAAAATGCCTCCCCAGTCGGTATCATTTTTGCTGTGTCTGCTCCTTTGATTATTCATTCCCCTACAGATCAGGGCCCGACAAGTTGTGACTGTCAAGGAGTCGGTCACTTTCTCAAACTTTGTCGCTGGACAGTTCAGTTAAATAACATCTGACAACTTGCAGGCGTACACCTGTTTGTTTTTTGTTTTTTTTTTAAATGCACACAAACATGGAATATTACCTTAACAAATATATAGTACAAAGCCTGTCATTTTACCAGATTTGGAATCAAATAGATAAATCAATGAATGAAATAAGTAATGAAAAATGCATTTGTAGCATGTTGAGCTGGTTTAGTCTTTAGCCGGACATGATGACAGTTTGATAGAAGTTGATACATTAGAACAATTGTGATGAGAACAGACAATTTAAACCAACGAGCTCGTCCATCCTACTCACCAAATCACATCAATTCGATATTTGAAGGCCCCTAAAGTCGTTCTCTCCACATTACTATGTGGTGATTACTCCATGCATCTGCGGTTCTTTGCACAAAAAAAAAAACCTGACATTTGTGCAAAATCTTTTAATAAGCTTCCAACAATGTTCTTGTGTTCTTGCTGAAGAATTTAAAGTAACACCTGACATCCTCTGTATTAAATGCCCTTCATACTTTTAAAAACTTCAGTCGTGTCCCCTCTTAATAAGCTGAAAAGGTTCAACTCCTTCAATGTCTCCTCATAGCTCATACCTCTTAGTCTTGGAAACAGCCTAGCTGCTCTTCTCTAGACTTTCTTTAGTACTCCAGCATCATTTTTGTAATATGGAAACCAGCCTGTACATAGTACTCCAGGTGAAGCCTCACTAGTGCATTGTATATATGTAAGTGAAACCTCCATTGCCTTGTACTCCACACATCATGCTATATAACCTAACATCCTATTAGCCTTCTTGTTAGTTTCTGTATACTGTCTGAATGTATATAGTCCACCATGACTCCTTCATCTTTCTCATTTTTTCTTCCTTCACGTAATATTCTTCTTCAGATCATTTATGTACATAAGCACTGGGGCCACTGCTCTCTTTAATGCTTGGGAGACACCACTTTTAACATCAACCAATTTTGAAAAAGTTCCCTTCATAATAACACTTTGCTTCCTGTGTTTGAGCCAATTTTATTTCCAGCTATATGCCATAGCCTGAATTCACACTTCTTCTAGTTTCATCACTAACTTTCATGTGGTACTTTATTAAAAAGCCTTTTGAAAATCAAAATAAATATTATAAGTTGAAGGACTTGCTTGATTTGCCCTTTAAGAACATAAACTCACTTGAGTTACTGCCATTCATTCCTGAAAATCAGCTCACAGAAATGTATCCAAACCTATGGATTTCCCCCTGGGCTGTTTTCAGTGACAGATGCAGGGAGAGAGTGGGAAGTTTGTTAGCAGAAGCTCATTTTAAGACCTGCTTGAGGTCCACCATGGCATATGACTCGGCCCAGTGATCTTGCTGTCATTAGCATCAACCGTGCAGTTGCTACACAAATATCTTATGATGAAGTCATTGATGACTTTGTATTCTGGAACAGAGTGTCAAGTTGTAGGTGTTTTAAGCAGTTGGCAATGTGTTCAGTTTATTGTTTTTTGGACTTTGCAGTTTAAAAAGTCTTGTGTGTATAATAATTTTCCTATTTCGGTGTTGTATCATTATTTAGTTTTGTTTTAATCTCAGACGTCTGTCTAGCGGATGGAGCATCTTACTTTAGTTTGCAATCATGTTCTGAAATAATTTATTGTGGTAAACTAGGTGCTCATGGCCCAATGCTCTTCCATTGGTGAGTACAGTCTGTCTTTCAATAAAGGTGTACATGGAGTGTGTGAAGTTTCCTAGTGCAGTAGATAACCCGGGACCAATACATGACAATCAATACAATCACAGTGGCAATTGAATGACGGCACCATGCCTTCCAATTCAGATTTCTAGAATAGTGTCAAAGCTGAGCTGTGGATTTTGTTGAGAAGTAAACTGATGTATAGAAATTTGACTGGCATGCAGTAATTTCCTGTTCAATAAAAAATCATTTTTAAAATTTAGTAATATGCTTATTACATTTGGTATGTATAGAATACTATTTTTGCCAAAATTAAGTAAATTGCAAATATGAAATAATCACATGAAAAAGCACAAATATATATAATGAGTCATTAAATTGTTAGGAGAATGCATAATTATATACAAGTAATCTAATTATTGTGAAGTATAATTTCATCATTTCGTTTTGAGTTAATAGTGTGGTTACCTTACACTTAATTATTGCAGGTTTTTTTCAAGATGGCCTCATTTTTAAGGACTATTTTCATTTAACTATAGTACTTTTCTGAGAAGTACATTTCAATGGTTCCTTTAATGGCCACGCTGTTAATTTCAAAATGCCTCTCTTCATGATGGTTTCACCAGTCGTCAGTCAAGACAAAAACTAACAAGCTGAGCCAAATCCTATTGGTTAATCCTTTAATGTCTATTACTTTACCCTGATTGCAGGTGGCAGACGACCAAAGACCCTTTGCGCTACTTGTGTTCCCACTGGCAAAGACACGGAAGCAGGTAAGAGCTGGCAATGTTTGATTTTATAAGAGACAGCTTGCAATGGTGGATTTTTGCAACCCATCATTTGACTCGTATGACCTGGTACACATTGCCTGGAGTGGAATGAATGGCTGAAAGCGAATTGTTCTTTAGCTTTTGAAATTCAGTAATAGCATGATACGTAATTTGGCATGCTTCCAGTGATTAGATTATCATTTAGTTTGGACTACCATACCCATTAAGATATCAAACCACATTCCATGATGGGAAGTTCTCGAATCTTTGTTTCCAAAGTACAGGGGGTCCTCGGGTTACAACATCTCGACATATCACGTTTCAAGTTTACAACACTCACTCCCAGAAAAATTGAGACGTGAGTGTTTTGGCTTACACTGTTAGCATCCTTACAGACTACGTATGTGAACTAGTATGCTTGTCCGCAGCGGAAGGAATTTTTTTTTACACTCATTTTTTTGTGTCATTTTTTCTGTTACTACAATACAGTGTACAGTACAGTATATGTATGTCCTTTTCCTTTTTCTGTGGCTTAGTTGTCTTTTTATGTTCTAGATTATGATTTTGCAAATTTGTTAGTATAGGTAAGTGACTTAGGGTAGGGTGTGTTTGACTTACACCAAAATTTGGGTTACATCACTGTTGTAGGAATGGAACTGTGTTTTAACCCAAGGACCCGCTGTATTGTTTATCTCTTGATCATGAAATCCATTTTTCAGTTTTAAACTTTTTACTTTTGTAGGGTTATTAGAAGCCATACCTAACTAAGCAGTCACGGGTGGACAACAGAAATCCTTAGACTTAATTAAAATATTGTAATTACTGTTCTGATCAGTAATTCTAAATTGAGTTGAGTCCTGTTTGAAATAATGGCTGAGACCAAATAAAGGTCTTGGTAATATTGCATTCTGTACTAATAGAGCTATTAGTTACTGTGCAGAATGAGCACAGATAAGTGTTTGAGGAAGTCATGCAGCTTCACAGAAACAGTGAAGGCAAGCAGACACAGATTGCTTAATGTTGTAGAGCATTGACTGCAATGGCAGCTGACATTTCAATTATGCAGTTACATATTTGGAGAAGCAATCTTCTAACCTGGAGTGTTTATCTTTTTTTTCTGCTTCCTGTACCCAGAAAAGCTGCTTTCTGCTTCTCACTTATGTATCATCAGGCTGCACCATATTTTCTACTCTCTTAGCCTAATAACCTCCAGCAATTATTCTGGCAGGCTCACAAATCGAGGTAATCTCTGTGCAGCCCGTCCTTGATGCTTTTAATGCTTTCCATCCTTCTAAATGAACATTATCCCAGGTACATTAATTTTCTTATAACAATTACCCCTCATCTCCCATTAACCGGTGGACCAGTGTTAAATGCCTCATATCCAATTTCTTCAACAATAATCAAAAACTGCAACTTATGCAAGTATGTGTCATTTCACAGTAAAAATGGTGTCCACAATGTGCAGTCACTGCATAAAGAGGAGGAGGAAGATACGGAAATATCAACCTATCTGTATTACAGAGAAACAAAAACAAAAGTTAATCATCTACAATCATACCATTTAAAATACAGAGGACTTGGAGACTGCACTTCTCTGCACAAGGCTGTCGGTCATCCCCTCTTCAGACTCACTTGGGCTGCCTGTATTACAGCTGTTAAAAAAAAAAACAAAAAAAACCCACACCTCCCTTTCCACATAAATCTATCATTTTAAAAGCTAACTATTGCAGGGCACTGCTTGTTCATGTGGAATGAAATAAAATAATTGATCAACATATTTTCTCTATATAAACCTGACGTTTCCAGCTCCATGATTTTCCCCATGATTTTGAAATTTTGACTCTGTCACAATCCTTATATATAATTTGATACTATCCATATGTATGGTGCTCACAGTAATACCTCGAGGAGCCACAAGAGCAGCAGCCACGGGAAGGATTCGTAGGAAACAAAGTCACATGACTGACGCGGAACATAGAGTTGCTAATACAACCACACGTACATAATGAGCACAACAAACGGATGAGCAGTGTATGGCTACAAATGCTACTAACGCTGAAAGAAATTGTGCAAATCGGATACAAAGGACAGATGAAGAACATGCGCTACAGAATGCTACTAATGCTGACAGACATCATGCCAGTCATGCACAAGCGACTGAAGAAGCTCGAGCAGCCGCAAATGCAGCACGGGTTGAAAGAAGTCGAGGAGCCCGTGCCTTGCGGCGGCCGAAAAGGTCTATTTTAACCACAAATCAGTGCCATGATAACAAAATCATTTCAAGGACTTAAAAAACAAATAATTCTTTGCAGAGAAAGTATGGATTTCACAAATGTTAAATTTGTAGCCCGATTCGATCGGGCTCCCCCAGTCGCTAGCAATATAATATTTTGAAACCAGAGACTTTTATTCTTGAAGACATGAGTACAATTCTAATACTGTATATATTCATGTATTGTGGATTTATTGCAAACTTATACTTAGAATATTGTTTGCTGCTGTCGTCTAAAATGTTGTGGTGATGTTGTGTCTGCGTAGTTAAACATTGTAATGAGACACAAAAGACAACAGAAGGGTTATTGGTTCAACGCTGTATATTCAGAGTCCTAGGAAGAAAAACCAAACCAGTGAATCAAATCAAACTTAATGCAGCCAAGTGATCTCTTCAGACTGTGTCCAAGACAGAACTTGTTAGTGAGGGAAAGTGGCTTGTTTTTATAGTTGCTGAGGAGGAAGGGGTGTGTCCAAGGGGCTGGAACTGTAAGTGAGGTCAACGTTAGGGTCAACCTCTGCTCCAGCTTACCATTGTCAGCCAAGCCCACTGACTGCCTCTTATGTGCTCGTCTGTGACAACATGTTAGTGTTTATATGATGAATACTGTGTGTTACTTATGATGTTCTGAATAATAGGGCAGTGTAATAGAAAACATGAGTTTAACTGGACTCCGTGGAGAGATTTGTTTAGCGTTCGGAAAACAAATGTGGTAAATACTGCTTAAGGATTTTCCAGGGTAGTTTGTCTTTCAGATGCCATCTTGAAGGTTTTGAACTTAACCTCCTTAGTGTTACAATTTATTCCAAAAAAGCACGTAAAAAGCATTGCATTTTTTTGGCATGAAAAATTACATTTTTATTCAATTTCAAAAGTATGATACAAATACTAATAGTAATGATGAATAAAAATAATAATATGAAATGAACAATAATATTAAAAATAAGAGTAATAATAATATTACTAATGATGCCTAAACAGTATATAATCTCTATATGTGTCCTTTTGTGGTGGCTCTGAGGCTAGGGATCTGCACTGGCAATTGGAAGGCTGCCAGTTCGAATCCCGTAAATGCCAAAAGGGACTCTTCTCTGTTGGGCCCTTAAGCAAGGCCCTTAACCTGCAATCGCTGAGCGCTTTGAGTAGTACGAAAAGTGCTATGTAAATGCAAAGAATTATTATTATTAAAGACACAACCAGCATCACAGTTGGGACAATAGTTGTTTCTTTTCAGATTTTCTTTCCAGATTGAACAGTTTTTGAACAGCAACCTGCACACATATGAGTTGGTTTCTGTTTTTTTCTCCTGTTGGAGGTGTATAATGAATAAAGTGTCTACCAATAAGACTCTCTGGATTGATCAGTGATGTGCTGGGTCGACAGTAGGGTGGACGTGAATGCGTGGCAATGATTTGATCTGCAAGATGGCATGCGAAGTTTGCATGAGATGCAGTTTTGCCAGCTTTTTCTTTGTAAAAGATGAATGCATTCCAAATGCACTGTTTCACCAGATGAAAAAATATCTTTTTGTTTTATTTCCTTTGTTGCCTCTGCATAACAGGTTAGAAAGTCAAATCTTAATCTGCATGATCTACACCGCTCATCGACCACAGCACAAGACTTTGTAACCTGCTCGTTGCCTTTTTCTTGTACTGTGACCATAGCTGCATTATGTAAAGTGCTAAGAAGACAAACCTCATTCTTGTCTTTCCATTTCAGCACAAGCCCTTTACCCTTAAGCTACTAGCGCACCTCACTGTAATTTAGCTCTGGGGCAAACTGTTCCATATGCATCAGTCTTTCTTTGCAGCAACATGTCAAATAGCTTTGGCAAAGTATAAAAAATTGTCCATGGTTACGCAATAAACTTGATCGAGCAAGGCATGTATCAAAATCAGCACCGATGACGTAGCAATGCCATACTTATTGTATTTCAGATCAAACGTTGTCACTTTCTCTGTGTACAGAACCTAATTCCAGATGTATATCCCATTTTAGATTCACAAGTCTCATAAAGCGATGTACTGTATCCATGACAGTCTGCCCTTATAAGCCATGAGACTTTCATTGATTCTGACATCAAGGTCTCCAAAATTTGCTACAATGCCCTGGTATAACTCCCAAATTTTCTTCAGTTTGGCTGCTGGATGTGTATTCTCATTAAACTCTTCATTGTTGTCTTCATAATTAGTGAAAACCTGCACTCAGACATTATTTCTCCAACACTGACAGCACTTTCACAGCTTGAGTGATTCTAAGTTCTAACATTTACGCGAAATGCATCTGTACAGTTGCCCGATTGATACTCTGGAGTAACGCTTTTACCACAGTTTTTGCGGCCCGAGTAACGCTAAGGAGGTTAATAGGAGAATGTGAAATTCAGAAAAACTTACTTCCTGGGTTACCCCTTCCTAGCCTGTGAGTGCCTTCACTGTCTTTTTCTTTTAACCAGTTCTACTACACGTGGCAATGCAAGTATACAAACAGCAGCAGTTTGTTTGGCATTTGTGTTAGTGTCTACAGGGCCATCAACCTAAGATAGATAAATGTTTGTATTGATCTTTTATTTGTATGAGCTTCTAAAAAGCACATTTTTTGTAAGTGCCATAGGTATGGCCATTAAGTACTGCAAAGAGAATCAATATGCTACATCTACAGCCATCTCTGATGTTGCAACTCTGCTCTCTACAGAGGTGAGACACATACGAGTTTAAAGTTAATATTACATGATAAAAAATATTCAGTCATGTTGGAACTGCAAGTGAGTTGAAAGCTGAGATCACTGTAAAATGTGTATTGTACCACAAACACAAATCAGGACTAACAAACATCTTAACATACAGCTGCATATGTTTAGATTGGTATTTGTAGATCTAAAACTCCACACCAAGTCCCAGTACCATGTTGAGCGAAGCTCTAAACACATTGATTACAATGTGCAGTTGGCAGGGCCGGCATGTCTTGTAAAGTGAGAGTAATGGGACCTGCTGATTACCTCTCAAACAGTTAGGTTAGGTTAGCCTTCGTCTCTCTTAAAGAGAAATTTGTCCAGGACCTACGAGAGATCACATGTGTCTCAGTCACATACATAACACACTAATTACATTACACAGAATATTACACAACTACCTGACACCAAAAAATATTACACCTTGCCTTTCAAAAAAACTAAAACTTATTATTTAATCATTTAATTGATTGTGGAATTAATGAAAATTTACACCTGTTCAACTTACAGGATGATAATTGTATCTATTGCCTGAAGGCATTAGCTCATACTCCTTATAAAGAGTTGGGTCACCAAGTATTATAATGTCCTGCCTCCATATTATACAATACAATACAATACAGTTTATTTTTGTATAGCCCAAAATCACACAGGAAGTGCCGCAATGGGCTTTAACAGGCCCTGCCTCTTGACAGCCTCCCAGCCTTGACTCTCTGAGAAGACAAGGAAAAACTCCCAAAAAAAACCTTGTAGGGAAAATGGAAGAAACCTCGGGAAAGGCAGTTCAAAGAGAGACCCCTTTCCAGGTAGGTTGGGCGTGCAGTGGGTGTCAAAGAAGGGGTCAATACAACACAATACACAGAACAGAACAAATCCTTAATACAGCATAATAATACAAATTTTAGAAGTACGGAGCAGAATTTAACAGTAGATGATATCACATAATAAGATTTGGATATTTTTAGAGTTCTGGAGACCTCATCCGTCAAGCTGCCTCCCCATTTGGCCATTCCACGGCTGAAACGTTGCTCAGCCAGCCAAACCGATGAAAGGACCTCTTTTTCCCATATTGTCTCCTCAAAAAATATCTTGGAGAGCAGATGGGACATACACCAATTATTCAGTCAAATTACCAAACCATATTATAATGCCATAATGAATAACTGATTCAATAGCTACTCAGTAAAATAACATTTTTTGTCTACTTAATGGACCCTAAGCCATCACAAGTACAGGTGTTGACCAACCCTGCAACAAACACATTCCACATGATGGACCCAACACAGCTGACTATCAAAGTAAATACCCAAATACTTTTATTTTGTTACCTGCTCAACTCTCTCTCCATTAATTCCAGTTCATTAATGCATCAAGACACACTTGGCTCCTGTATTTAGAACATGAATTCAAATAAAAATTAAGATTGTAAAACACTTTATCATATGTGGCACCTTTCTATAGTCGTCATCATCATAAATCCTACTCCTTTGAGCCTACTCCAAAGGTCACGGGAAAAGACAAAGTGCCCTTGGAGATTAAAACAGTTTACCAAATACAAGAGAAGAAATCATCCCATCCTGCCGTTTCTTTACATGTACATTTTATATTCTGCCTTCTTTTTAAAAAACAGTTGGTGCACAGGATCATGCACTAGGGTGGAAGCCAAATTGAACCTGAAAGCTTCCAGCTTCAAATCAATCTCCACAACAGTGCAGCCACATTGAATGCTTTTTAAAGGATGGCTGGTTAGATATGAAAGTCATTATATAATTCAATTTTGGTGTAATGTACTCTTATTAAACACACTTCAGCTTATGAGACCTGTGTGCTATACAATGATGACAACTACAGTATGAAAAGAAATGTAATATAAACACGAAAACTGAGCTAAAAGCATGAACAAAGATACTTCACACAGTGATGATATATAAAGCAGACTTCAGACAACATCTCAAATGCAGTGCAATTTTTACTCTTTATCACATGAAGGATATTGAAGGATTTAATTGCATTGGACAAACTCCAGAGCAAAGCAAAGAAAGACCATTGCAAAGCTTAGGGGTATTACTTTTCACGAGAAGCTGAATAAGCTGATTTACTCTGAGCAAATAAACGCTTATGCCATTTTTTAAACTTGTGGCCTGGCCTAGCCAATCACTCTTTAATTTTTTTCATCTTTCTCCTGACTGCAGTATTGGTCACTTTAAGGGCTTCATGTACTTTAGAGTTCTGTTTCCAATCCTCCCTCTTATTTATTTTCATATTTAAAGAAGTGAAATTTAATTCGGAAACAAATAACTAATCCAGCGAGTCTCAATTTGAGTATAAAAATTAAACAATTAGAATTCTCCCCAGCCATTCAAATGAAGCTCTATAGCCATCGGTGTTGCTACTTACGTTGTGTTTTTTAGTTTAAGCAGCACATCCTTATGGTGGGTTTCCTGACATGTATTTTTATGTGTTTAGCCTCTAGATGTGCACATAATCATCCCATTTTGTTTTCTCAGGTTTTGATTTGCTAGAATACTGAGCTGTCCATTTTCTGAACACATTTTCTCCATGTTGGGTATATCGAGAGTGTGAAAGCACTCTGTTCTAAAAGAAACATGGTTGTATAGGCATAATTATACTGTGGCTATAAAAGGTATTCACCCAGTTGGAAGGTTTCACATTTTACCAATATACAACATTGAATTACAGTGGATTTAATGTGGACATTTAAAAACAAATAAACAGAAAAGCACTTTTTTAAATGTGAAAGTGAAAACAGATCTCTGCAAAGTGATCTAAATTAATCACAAATACAAAACACAAAATGATAAGTATTCCTCACAGTATTTACTAAATTAACCTTTGGCAGCCATGACATCTTTAAGCCTGTGTCTCTATTAGTTTTGCACTGCAATTTTTCCCCCTTTTTCTTTGCACAACTGCTGAAGCTCTTTCAGTCTGCATGGGGAGTGTAAATGAACAGTCTTTTAAAGTCCGGCCACCAATTCTGAACAGGACATTAACACTGCTGTTTTAGGCAATTCCTGTGTAATTTTGGCTTTATACTTGAGGTTTTCTTGCTAGAACAAAAAATCTTCCCCCAAGGTGTGTTTTTCTTTTCAGACTGCCTCAGGTTTTCCTCCTGGATTTCCCTGTGTTTTGCTGCATTCACTTAAACATGTTAATCAAAAGCCTTCCAAGGCCTGCTGCCGAGAAGCATCTCCACAGCATGATGCTGCCACTGCCATGCTTTACAGTAGGAATGGTATGTTTTTGATAATATGCATTATTGAAAGATGGTGTTTAATTTGATGGACAAAACGTTCATTTGTAGTCTCATCAGAACATAAAACCTTCTTTCAACTGATTTCAGTACTCCATGTGTCTTCTGACAGACTCACATGTCATAAATATATATATTTTAACAGCGGCTTTCTTTTTGACACTCTGCTATAAAGCTGCATGTAGTGAAGCACCCAGGTAACAGTTACTGTCTGTACAGTCTCTCCAATCCTATCCACTGTGGCTTGTAAGTCCTTCAGAGTTGTCTTCATTCTCTTGGTTTTCTCCCTCTCTAGTCTTCTTCTTGCACAATCACTCTGTTTTTATGGATGGCCTACTCTAGGTAAATTCACAGCTACGCCATACTAATTCAGTTTCTTAATTATTGACTTACAGTTGTGCTTGAAAGTTTGTGAACCCTTTAGAATTTTCTATATTTCTGCATAAATATGACCTAAAACATCATCAGATTTTCACTCAAGTCCTAAAAGTAGATAAAGAGAAAGCAGTTAAACCAATGAGACAAAAATATTATACTTGGTCATTTATTTATTAAGGAAAATGATCAAATATTACATATTTGTTAGTGGCAAAAGTATGTGAACCTTTGCTTTCAGTATCTGGTGTGACCCCCCTTTGCAGCAATAACTGCAACTAAACGTTTCCGTTAACTTGTGATCATTCCTTCACACCAGCTTGGAGGAATTTTAGCCCATTCCTCCGTACAGAACAGTTTCAACTCTGGGATGTTGGTGGGTTTCCTCACATTAACTGCTCGCTTCAGGTCCTTCCACAACATTTCGATTGGATTAAGGTCACGACTTTGACTTGGCCATTCCAAAACATTAACGACTTGTGTGCTTAGGGTTGTTGTCTTACTGCATGACCCACCTTCTCTTGAGATTCAGTTCATAGACAGATGTCTTGACATTTTCCTTTAGAATTCTCTGATATAATTCAGAATTCATTGTTCCATCAATGAAGGCAAGCCATCCTGGCCCAGATGCAGCAAAACAGGCCCAAACCATGACTCTACCACCACCATGTTTCACAGATGGGATAAGGTTCTTATGCTGGAATGCAGTGTTTTCCTTTCTCCAAACATAACGCTTTTAATTTAAACCAAAAAGTTCTATTTTGGTCTCATCTGTCCACAAAACATTCTTCCAATAGCCTTCTGGTTTGTCTACGTAATCTTTAGCAAACTGCAGACAAGCAGCAATGTCTTTTTTTTGGAGAGCAGTGGCTTTCTCCTTGCAACCGTGCCATGCACACCATTGTTGTTCAGTGTTCTCCTGATGGTGGACTCATGAACATGAACATTAGCCAATGTGAGAGAGGCCTTCAGTTGCTTAGAAGTTACCCTGGGGTCCTTTGTGACCTCACTGACTATTACACGCCTTGCTCTTGGAGTGATCTTTGTTGATCGAGCACTCCTGGGGAGGGTAACAATGGTCTTGAATTTCCTCCATTTGTACACAATCTGTCTAACTGTGGATTGGTGGAGTCCAAACTCTTTAGAGATGGTTTTGTAACCTTTTCCAGCCTGATGAGCATCAACAACTCTTTTCCTGAGGTCCTCAGAAATCTCCTTTGTTCGTGCCATGATACACTTCCACAAACATGTTGTGAAGAGCAGACTTTGATAGATCCCTGTTCTTTAAATGACACAGGGTGCCCACTCACACCTGATTGTCATCCCATTGATTGAAAACACCTGACTGTAATTTTACCTTCAAACTAACTACTATTCCTAAAGGTTCACATACTTTTGCCAGTCATAAATATGTAATATTCGATCATTTTCCTCAATAAATAAATGACCAAGTATATTTTTGTCTCATTTGTTTAACTGTTTTTTCTTTATCTACTTTTAGGACTTGAGTGAAAATCTGATGATGTTTTAGGTCATATTTATGCAGAACTATAGAAAATTCTAAAGGGTTCACAAACTTTCAAGCACAACTGTAACTGAACTCCAAGTGATGTTCAGTGACTTGGTTATTGCCTTGTCTCCATCCCTGACTTTTTTTCCATTCATCTTTTCACTGAGTTGCCTGAAGTCTTTTGACTTCATTGTGTAGGTTAGGCCACAACTAGACCTCAGATAGTCAGGGTGGGAAAATACACATTCAGCTCAACTACCCTGTGGGTGTGTTCTTAGTCCCCTGCTGTATTATTCAGTATGCAGACATGAATGAGTAGCCGGGTACAGTTCACACACCATTGTACAATTTGCTGATGATACAGCTGTGGTAGGCCTCATTAGCATCAATGTGAAGCTCTACCTAGATGAAGTGGCTGGCCTGTCACTATGGTGTTAGGAAATCAGTCTGTCCGTCAATGTCAGTCAAACAAAACAGCTCATAGTAGGTTTTAGCAGGGAGAATAAGAAGTGAAAGGGCGGCACGGTGGCGCAGTGGTAGCGCTGCTGCCTCGCAGTTAGGAGACCAGGGTTCGCTTCCCGGGTTCTCCCTGCGTGGAGTTTGCATGTTCTCCCCGTGTCTACGTGGGTTTCCTCCCACAGTCCAAAGACATGCAGGTTAGGTGGATTGGCGATTCTAAATTGACCTTGGTGTGTGGGTGTGTTTGTGTGTGTCCTGCAGTGGGCTGGCACCCTGCCCAGGATTGTTTCCTGCCTTGTGTTGGCTGGGATTGGCTCCAGCAGACCCTGTGTTCGGATTCAGTTCGGATGGATGGAATAAGAAGTGAAGTACTGAGTGAACTGTAACTGTACTGCAGTGGAGATGGTCAAGTGTTTACCTGAGAATCTGCATCATAGTCCAACACGCAGACATTCTGGTGAGAAAGACAAAGCAGTGAATTTATCATCTCAGACAATTGAAGAAATTCAGAGTATTTAAAAGAGTCCTGAATCCCCACGTGACAAATGAAAGCATACTGGCATTTACTACCTGATATGGAAATGGCTCTAAAAGAGGACCAGACACAGCGCTGCACAGATTCGGGCTGACATTGTACGACTTTGGACAGGCACTTGAGGGGATAAAAAAAACTGAGGTTTTCGGGAGATGTTATGAATGGGCACTTTGATGTTCTCATTCCCTACACTTTACATGCCTGATGTACACATGGAGCGCACAAAAATTGAGGATAAAAGTCGGTCGCCTTAAAAGGCGAGTGCGCCTAGTAATATGATATTTGTAACGTCTAATATGTCTTATTTTCTCTTATTTTGTCTAATATATTGGGTAATGTGAGTGTAATGGTGACTAAAGGGTGTTATTTCATGTCTAGAGGGCTCTAATAATGTTAAAAAACGTATTTAGAAGGTCGTAAATAGGTTTTCAATACTCTAACTGCGAAAATATTAGATTTATAAATAAAGAATCCTACTTCGCGAAAATTCATTTATCACGGTAGAGTCTGGAACAGATTAACCATGATAAACGAGGGTTCACTGTATATATATATAAAAAAATTTTGGGTCAGACGTGATCATCTCAGAGAGACACTTGGAAGTCTTGCGGGACTACATGCACATCATGCCCTACTTACAAACAATTTCTCAGAGATGACTTCCCACGTCCCTCAAGACAAGGAAGTGAGACAAAAGGACAGCTGCTGTACATGCTTTTAAATGATCGACACGCAGTGCAACATGCAGATCACGCAGCTCGGTAGCAGCTAACAGCAAGCCAGCAGCTGATCCTTCTTTAGCGTGTATTCAGATCCCCACAACGTGAGCAGCTAAGATGTGAAGTGGCTAGCGTGAAGCGTGGGGTGGGCGAGCGAAGCAAGTAGGGGGCACAGGAAGAGTGTATGTGTGTGTATATATATAAAGCAAATATATATAAAGAAAATAATCTTCATGTATAGACTTTTTGTATGTACTGTATATACTGTTATATCTCTAAACTCGAGTCAGTTTGGTACCTTACAAGTTTGCATTTAGGAAGCACAGTGGAAAGACTAAGTGTGATGGACAGTCTATAAACTGTCTTATGCTTCCATCTTTTCATGGCAGGAGGCCTCTGATGAGGACTGACATCACTTTCAATCTACCTCAAAGCCTCACTTCTTTCCAGCTTTGCAGCATGAATTGCAAACTAGCTACAGAAGAGAGCAGAACCTACACAATAGTGTTGACTTTTGTCTATTTTTAATCACAAGTTCTCCTACAATATTTACTTTTAGATTTCATTTGCACGAATTTAAGCATAGTAAGTTGTACAGAATTGTTATGTGTGCTTGTTATCATCAATGTGTAGTATGGCGCCACCACCAACTCAGTTATAGTAGCATACAACGATTTGCCACTTCCTATAACAAAATCAAATAGGTTTGGTTTAATCATAGCAAGTCACAAGTCTGTGTCTATGGCGGTTAACTGCTAACGAGCGTTTTATCAAAAAGTACTGTACATTGAAAACCGTGAGGAACATTGAGGACTGCAAGGAAAGAAGGAAAAAGAGTGTTTTGGACTATGCAATTTACATAAATCTTCTTGAACTCTAGAAACACCAGATACTGTATGTCTGTTTGATATTTTATGTGTGTTAATTGACATAAGTGGAAAAAAATGGGTCAGGGTTGTGATTTATTCTAGTGTGCTCCAACATGATTGGCTGGCAATATGAGATTTGGAACCATAGTGAAAAGTCTTATGGAAGTCATCATTTGTCTCACCCCACCTTCCTAGTCATTCCATTTAAAATACTCGAGAGTTAATAAGATTCAGGAACTGTAGTCATTAAACCTGACATGGTCTCGGATTAGATGTGTGAACAGTCTAAAAGACTAATATATAATAAATATAGAATTTAAATAGTGAACGTCATCCAAGCAGACATAGTTACTGTTGTTTCTCATTTCGTCATTCCCCCAGAAATAATTTAAAAAGTCTATGATTATATTAAATATCCACTGGGCCAGCAGTTATTTATTCAGAAGCAATATACAGCTTTGTTAGGTGGCATACGGAAAAATTGAAAACCCCAAAATTCTGTTACCCATGGGCTGTATGCAGACAGAGAGAGTATCTGCTTTATAATCAGCGACTGATGGCTCTGCCCTGACAGTGCAGTCTAGCTGCCAGCCATTATTCTTCAATCCCGCTGCTGCACAGCTAGTTGGGATTATGTATCTAATTCCTCTCTTCTAAAAAGCTAACAGTTCTTACAGCCTTATCTCTTGAAGGGAAAATGGATGCTTAATTTAACCTAGGAAGAAGAGAAAAAACCCCTGAGCCTTGAATACATACATTCACTGCTGGCACATTGTGAATATTATTTTGTAAAGAAGGTCTTCATGTTCTGAAGCTGAATACCAGCAGATATTTAAAAATGCCTCACATAAAGTACAGCATGTATCTGCTCAGAAGGAGTTCAAGGTGTTCTCAGCACACTGAAAAAGTTTACTACAAAGATGGGGCAGCAGTTTTCTTTGTTAAATTCCCTCAGTTTTCTTTGAGTACTTTCTACCTATGGAAAATGACTAGCAGATGTTGTATCCCTAAACCGAATTAATGTTACATAGGAATTAGCATCAACGGCTGTGATAATGTGAATTTTATATTGCAGACTTCCAGTATTAAATGCAGAACTGTTGATTAAGAGGTAAAGTCCATACACACATTTTCTCCCTCAGCTTTTCTAAATCTACGTTGTGGGTAGTTTAGTCTGTCCTGGTGTGAAGCAAGGTAGGAACCAGCAAAACTGCACACACACCACAACTCACGTGCACAGGGCCAGTTTAGAGTCTTCTGTTACTGTCACTTCTTCATGTTTGTTGTGTAGTTGGGGGAAAAAAGTGTACTCTAAGAAAGCACAAACACTTTGGTAGAATGTGCAAAAACAGAAAAAAAAATCCATGTACTTCCCAACAACAAACTCGGGGACTTGGGATATGGCAGCATGCTGTAAAAATTTGAAAGATTCCAGGAGTTGGTGTCAATGAAGTTTGCATGGAGTATAATAACGTTTATCTAATCTAATAAAACAGAAATCTCCTCCTTGAACCGACACCTCATCGTGGTTGAGGGGTTTGCGTGTCCCAATGATCCTAGGAGCTTTGTTGCCCCTGGTAGGGTCACCCAAAGCAAACTGATCCTAGGTGAGGGATGAGACAATGAGCGGTTCAACCAAACCTCCTATGAAGAACAAAAAGCTTTGATAACGTTTTCCCTTGCCCAGACGTGGGTCACTGGGGCCCCCCTCTGGAGCCAGGCCTGGAGGTGGGGCTCGATGGCGAGTGCCTGGTGGTCGGGCCTGCACCAAGAGACAACGTGGGTCCCCTTTCCCATGGGCTTACCACCTGTAGGAGGGGCCAAGGAGGTCGAGTGCAGTGTGAGTTGGGTGGTGGGCAATGACAGTGAGACCTATAAGGGCGTGATTGGGAGGAATGGCCCCCCTGCTCTGAACCCAAGCTGTGTTTTGTTATTGGACTTCTGTGCTCATCACGGAATGTCCATAACAAACACCATGTTCAAGCATAGGGGTGTTCATATGTGCATTTGGCACCAGGTCACCCTACGCCTCAGTTCGAAGATTGACTTTGTGGTCGTGTCGTCAGACTTGTGGCCACATGTCTTGGACACTCGGGTGAAGAGAGGGGCGGAGCTGTCAATTGATCACCACCTGGTGGTGAGTTGGCTTCGATGGTGGGGGAGAATGCCGGTCAGGCCTGGTAGGCCCAAATGTGTTGTGAGGGTCAGCTGGGAATGTCTGGCAGAGTCCCCTGTCAGAAGTAGCTTCAACTCACACCTCCGGCAGAACTTCAACCACGCCCCGAGGGAGGTGGGGGACATCGAGTCCGAATGGGCCATGTTCCGTGCCTCTATTGTTGAGGCGGCTGACCAGAGCTGTGGCCGTAAGGTGGTCTGTGCCTGTCATGGCGGCAATCCCTGAACCCGTTGGTGGAACCTGGCAGTGAGGGATGCCGTCAAGCTGAAGAAGGAGTCCTACCGGACCCTTTTGTCCTGTGGGAATCTGGAGGCAGCTGATAGGTACCAGCAGGCCAAGCATAATGCGGCTTCGGTGGTTGCTGAGGCAAAAACTCGGGCGTGGGAGGAGTTTGGGGAGGCCATGGAGAACAACTCTCGGACGGCTTCTAGGAGATTCTGGTCCACCGTCCGGCGTCTCAGGAGGGGGAAGCAGTGCAGTGTCAACACTGTATATGGTGGGGATGGTGCGCTGCTGACCTCAACTCGGGACACTGTGGGTCGGTGGGGGGAGTACTTCAAAGACCTCTTCAATCCCACTAACATGCCTTCCAATAAGGAAGCAGAGCCTGGGGACCCGGAAGTGGACTCCCCCATCTCTGGGACTAAGGTCACCGAGGTGGTTAAAAAACTCCTTGGTGGCAGGGCCCCAGGAGTGGATGAGATATGCCCGAAGTTCCTCAAGGCTCTGGATGTTGTAGGACTGTCTTGGCTGACATGTCTCTGCAACATCTCATGGACATCGGGACAGTGCCTCTGGATTGGCAGACAGGGGTGGTGGTCCCCCTCTTTAAGAAAGGGGATCAGAGGGTGTGTTCCAACTACAGAGGGATCATACTCTTCAGCCTTCCTGGAAAAGTCTATTCGGGGGTTCTGGGGGGGTCCGTCAGATAGTCGACCTCGGATTCAGGAGGAACAGTGTGGTTTTCGTCCAAGGTCGCGGAACAGTGGACCAGCTCTACACCTTTAGCAGGGTCCTGGAGGGGTGCATGGGAGTTTGCCGAACCAGTCTACATGTGTTTTGTGGACTTGGAAAAGGCAATCGACCATGTCCCTCGGGGAATTCTGTGTGGGGTACTCCGGGTGTATGGGGTACCGGACACCCTGATAAGAGCTGTTCAGTCCCTGTACAACCGGTGTCAGAGCTTGGTCCGCATTGCTGGCAGTAAGTCGAACCTGTTTCCAGTGAGAGTTGGACTCTGCCAGGGCTGCCCTTTGTCACCGATTCTGTTCATAACTTTTATGGACAGAATTTCTAGGCGCAGCCAGGGTGTTGAGGGGGTCCGGTTTGGTGGACTCAGGATTGGGTCACTGCTTTTTGCAGATGATGTTGTCCTATTTGCTTTATCAGGCCGTGATCTTCAGCTCTCTCTGAATCGGTTCGCAGCTGAGTGTGAAGCGGCTGGGATGGGAATCAGCACCTCCAAATCCGACACCATGGTCCTCAGCAGGAAAAGGGTGGAGGAGTTCAAATATCTCAGGATCTTGTTCACGAGTGAGGGAAGAATGGAGCGTGAGATCAACAGTCAGATCGTTGTGGCGTCCATAGTGATGCGGGCTCTGCATCGGTCTGTGATGGTGAAAAAAGGAGCTGAGCCGTAAAGCAAAGCTCTCAATTTACCAGTCGATCTACGTTCCTACCATCGCCTGGTCATGAGCTATGGGTAGTGACCGAAAGAATGAGATCGCAAATACAAGCGGCTGAAATGAGTTTCCTCCGCAGGGTGTCTGGGCTTTCCCTTAAAGACAAGGTGAGAAGCTCAGTCATCCGGGAGCGGCTCAGAGTAGAGAGGAGTCAGATGAGGTGGCTCGGGCATCTGATTAGGATGCCTGCTGGACGCCTCCCTGGCAAGGTGTTCAGGGCACGTCCAACCGGGAGGAGACCCCGGGGAAGACCCAGGACACGCTGGAGGGACTATGTCTCTCGGCTGGCCTGGGAACGCCTCGGGATTCCTCCAGAAGAGCTAGAAGAAATGGCTGAGGAGAGGGAAGTCTGGGCATCTCTGCTGAAGCTGCTGCCCCTGTGACCCGATCTTGGATAAGCGGAAGAGGATGGATGGATGGATAAAACAGAAATGCTATATTCTTTATTTCTGTATTGATTTAGTGAGATTTTGATATTTTTTGTCATTTTGTCATATTGGATTCATTGATTATATTTTGTTTATTGTGTTGCTTTGTGTTTTTAATTTTGGTCACCATTTTGTTCTTGGCACCATGTGATGGCAGGAAGTTGTGTGTCATGATGTCGCTTTCCTGAAGTGTAGAAAGAGACACTGTGCTCCTCTTGGTGTCCAAAATTTTAGATTCAGTTTAAACCGCAATTGTGCTTTTAGAACACAGAAATAATAAACTTATTCAGAGCAAAGGAATTTTGGAATGCTTTTTAAATTGTGAGCTTGGGTTAGAGTTTTGGGAAAATTATATTTTGTTTTGTTTTTTTTTGGAATTTTTCACCTTTGTTTTCATTCCTGGCCACAATGTTCTGGCTCTCCACCAGGAACGTTTTATTTTCTATCAATTTTTACATATAAGGGAGACCAATTCCAAATTGCGTTTCATTTATTTTTACAAATTTACTCATTCACATATTTTATAACATGAGGCCCTGGTCTGACTAGGCAGCATCAGGTACAAAGTAACAACCACAAATGAATTAGATGCAAATCCATCAAAGTTTATCCATTCATTTGCCAGCATACACATCTAAGCACTGTTTATATGATGATATTCTCAAATGTACTTAATCCAATTCAGGGTTACAGGATAACAGGCTCTATTACCCTGTGAAGGTCTATCTCATCAGCAACATGTTTAAGGAGAAACCAATCCTAGAAGGAGGCCTGTCCATCACAGGACCTACTCATATAGCCAGACTCAGGGCTGTGCCAATTTGGTGATATTCATTGTTGCTGTTCTTGTCCTGGAGGGCTTTGCCTCCGGTGCAGAGTAGTGGCTAAGTATCTGGAAAGTTGCTGGTTCAAATCCCATTTTCCCTAAAATGATCTTACTCCATTGGGCCATTGAGCAACACCCTTAACCTGAAAATGTTCTCCTGGGGTGCTGAATAATAGCTGACCCTGCGCTCTGACCTCCAATAGTCATGCAAAAAGACAATTTCCCCTCAGAGAGTAACAAAGTTTATCAAATCATAAGGAATTGTGTACTGCTGTATATGTAAGACTCAATTTTCATGTACACGACTTTCAAAATCCTAAAATCTTTGCACCACTAATGTTGCTAAAAATTCTTATAACTAGTTGTCTTGTCAACATAGTGGTGTGAACACAAGCATGCCATATGCAGACAAGGTTCACAGATTCCTCTGGTGTGATTCCCTTCTGACCTTGAAACTCTATTATAAGTGAAGTGACTTTCATTTTATTAGTCTAAGACAGTGTTTCTCAAATAGTGGGGCGCACCCCCGTGGCTCCGTCAAGGGGGGCGCGTTTGACCTCGGGGAACATGCTTTTTTATTTTTCTTTTACATTTTTTTTTAATTTAGAATGCACTTTAAATCTTTTCTGTTACATTTAATAAAGCTATTCTTTGTTGTAAATTGGTCCATATTTCTTTCTTTTTTTATTCTCTTATAATGCTAATAAGGATACAGTGTTATGCAGAGGTGTACTTATAACAATTTTATAGACAAATGATACTATTTATAGTCGCGCGGGGGGCGCGAGATGTTTTCTTCTTCCTAGGGGGGGCATGACAGAAAATAATTGAGAAGCCCTGGTCTAAGACAATGTTGTTTCAAATTTTGCAATAGAGAAAAAATGGACATTGTATTGTGTATTGCATGACATTACCACCTGATGGAAATGAAACACAAAGGCAAATGAAAACATCTTTTGTTGAAAGCAGGGGATGTAAAAATCTGATTTGAAAAACGATGCACTTGAACTTTCACAAAATTGATATTCACTGTGTATAATGAGGTACAGGTTAGTTAAAGATCTCAGTGCGCAACCTAGAAATCTCTGTATGCAAAAGTGGGCAGGGACCACGGGTTAAGTGTGTCCCACGTAAACCACTCAATTTAGGGGGTTCATATTCCTTGACAAGTATGGCCAATTATACACCACTGCTACCACAAACTTGTCTTCAAAGGATTGCCAAAACACAATCTTGCTGTATTGAACAGGTCTCACGATATACTTGAAACTGATTGGTGCAACCGGCTGTAGTTGGTGCAGCTGTCACAAGTTGTGCATGTGAGAATAAGTGCTCAAAACATCGATACTCCTTTCATGGATATTGATTAACAAATAGGGGATACATTTCAGGAAGAAGGAATTATGCAGTGCTGAATCTTGCAACTACAGTCCTCTAGCATGGTGGAGAGAGAAAGCAGCCATATTCCCAGTGCTTGCTTTTCTGGTCAAATGAGATGTCTGTTTCTGCTACATCAGTATTCAGTGAATAAGGGTTATGGTGCAGAGGATTCAGCATCAAGCAGAGTGTAAATATTTATATTTCTCTCTATTATAAAAAAATATCCTGGGAGGGAGACGAGACGTGGTCTTCTCGGAAGACAATTTGCCATCCCGAGAGAGACACTTTAACGTCCCGTGAGACAAGGCAGTGAGACAACATTTAAAACAAGTTCACGGACATCTAACAAAGCAGTTGTTGGAATGCTTTTGGCAGACAGACATCCTGTGCTCTCAGCTCTTAAAACAACAACAAGTGACAAGCAGAACACTCAGCTCGCCAGCAGCAGCAGCAGAAGGCCAGCAGATGATCCGACGGCAACTCCTTAGCATGCGTTCAGCCCCCCCTTCACAACGCGAGCGGCAGAGACATGAAGTGGCAAAAGGACAGCTGCTGTACGGGCTTTGAAATGATTGACGTGCAATGTGACAAAAACGCGCAGCTCGCCAACTGCAGCAGCAGAAAGACAGCAGATGATCTGATGGCATCTCCTTAGAGTGCGTTTAGCATCCCCCATTCACAAAACAAGCAACGTTATACATACTGCGAGAGAATTAACCACGTCCAGGGCCGGAAATAAAGGACAAGTATTGTTTTTGCAAAAGTTTTAAAGTAAAAGTGAAAATAATGCATATGTAACAATTCCCCTGAAAATAACAATCTCTTTAAATTGTACAGTATATCTGGTAAAGCAAACCCGGGGTGGGCGAGCAAAGCAAGCAGGGAGCCCCTAGTTTATTAAAAGGAGATATAAATTAGTTCTTCATAGATTTAGTCAAGAACCTTAGCTAACAGGTCTATACAGCAGTCAAACAGAAGTAAATGAACTGCTATTGTTGCATCAGTGTTTGATGTTTATGCAGAAAACAAAAGGATAAATAATTTTTGATTGTTTTGCACTCAAGAAACTTTATAGGTTTATTAGGTCATTTATTGTCACATGTACAGTGAAATTCTTACTTGCATAGGCTAATAAACATGTGACATGTCTTATTCTGCAGTACAAATATTGTAATATTTAAGACTATTTTATTCTAATAAGGAAAAATTCCACAGCATCTTTTGTCTACTGATTAAAATTTTTGTTTGATTTATTGATGTCTCATAATAAGTAAAACTACATTTCTTTTATGAAAATTTCATATACAGTTAGGTCCATAAATATTTGGGCAGAGACAACTTTTTTCTAATTTTGGTTCTGTACATTACCACAATGAATTTTAAATGAAACAACTCAGATGCAGTTGAAGTGCAGACTTTCAGCTTTAATTCAGTGGGTTGAACAAAATGATTGCATAAAAATGTGAGGCAACTAAAGCATTTTTAACACAATCCCTTCATTTCAGGGCCTCAAAAGTAATTGGACAATTGAATCAAAGGCTATTTCATGGGCAGTTGTGGGCAAGTCCGTCATTATGTCATTATCAATTAAGCAGATAAAAGGCCTGCAGTTGATTTGAGGTGTGGTGCTTGCATGTGGAAGATTTTTCTGTGAACAGACAACATGCGGTCAAAGGAGCTCTCCATGCAGGTGAAAGAAGCCATCCTTAAGCTGCGAAAACAGAAAAAACCTATCTGAGAAATTGCTACAATATTATGAGTGGCAAAATCTACAGTTTGGTACATCCTGAGAAAGAAAGCAAGCACTGGTGAACTCAGCAACGCAAAAGACCTGGACGTCCCATGGAAGACAACAGTGGTGGATGATCGCAGAATCATTTCCATGGTGGAGAGAAACAGCCAACCAAGTGAACAACACTCTTCAGGGGTAGGCGTATCGATATCCAAGTCTACCACAAAGAGAAGACTGCATGAAAGTAAATACAGAGGGTGCACTGCAAGGTGCAAGCCACTCATAAGCCTCAAGAATAGGAAAGCTAGATTGGACTTTGCTAAAGAACATCTAAAAAAGCCAGCACAGTTCTGGAAAAACATTCTTTGGACAATGAAACCAAGATCAATCTCTACCAGAATGATGGCAAGAAAAAAGTATGGAGAAGGTGTGGAACAGCTCATTATCCAAAGCATACCACATCATCTGTAAAACACAGTGGAGGCAGTGTGATGGCTTGGGCGTGCATGTCTGCCAGTGGCACTGGGACACTAGTGTTTATTGATGATGTGACACAGGACAGAAGCAGCCGAATGAATTCTGAGGTGTTCAGAGACATACTGTCTGCTCAAATTCAGCTAAATGCAGTCAAATTGATTGGCGCTTTCATGATACAGATGGACAATGACCCAAAACATACAGCCAAAGCAACCCAGGAGTTTATTAAAGCAAAGAAGTGGAAAATTCTTGAATGGCCAAGTCAGTCACCTGATCTTAACACAATTGAGAATGCATTTCACTTGTTGAAGACTAAACTTCAGACAGAAAGCCCACAAACAAACAGCAATTGAAAGCCGCTGCAGTAAAGGCCTGGCAGAGCATTAAAAAGGAGGAAACCCAGCATCTGGTGATGTCCGTGAGTTCAAGACTTTAAAATTTATTGTGGTAATGTACAGAACCAAAATTAGAAAAAAGTTGTCTCTGTCCAAATATTTATGGACCTAACTGTAGTTGGAGTATTGTAAAGCCTGAATTACAAAGTGAATTGTATTTTCATCTAAATGTATTGTCTCATGCCTAGTGTAAGACTTTGCCAAAGTATACCTTGAAGGACTCTGTGATCCCCTGTGTGCCTGCAGACTTGGCTTTGCCCGCTTCCTAGGGCAGTGACAGCCACAACCAAGGATGGACCAGTGCAAAAGAGTAAACAAATGAGACTGACTTGGCAAAATAGACAGCAGTTTATTGTAAAATCTGGAAAATGAAAGTGCAAATGACATCAGTAATACAGGAAACCTCTATAAAATCATGCCATAAAAACTACCAGTGTCACTGTTCAAAATAAAATTTAATAAATATGTTAAAATTCACAATGTAAAGGTAAATTTTGTCATGCTTTTTTCTTGTGCTTGTCAGAACCCACTGACATTGCACACTACATTCCCATGATTCTCTACCTCTTCCGGTACCCACTGACTCAAACTGTCACCTGAGCTGGTACCCGCAATCCTCAGGGCATCATGCCCATCTTTGGATTCCACCTCATCTGAGCCCCCTCCTTCTACCAGCTCCTATTGCTTCACTTCCTCTCGCCAGCTCACTTTTTGTCTGTTCCGCTGTTAAGAGCACTTCCTTCTGCCCTTCTCTCTGCAGTTAGTGAGAGGGATGCCGCCCAGCTTGTCCTACTTAGGCTTTTCCTCTCTCAACCAGTGATCACTTTTTCTTTTTGTTTCTTCTATTTTCCTTCTCTGTTTTCCTTTCTGAACTAAGCTGCTTCCTTTTATGCATCTTTTTGTGCTCTGCTGGTATCTTCTGATGAACATGCACATGCTGCACAACAATCATCAGTTAACACCGGCACACGCCAACATGTGCATGCCCAGCACCAGCCTGAACAACACTAAAGGGCCGTCTTCAAAGACTGTTTTAGTTGTTCCTACCTCATCTTTCTGGTTTTCTCTCTCTCTCTTTCTAGCTGTTGCTCATTGCTGTTGTCATTCCTTGTATTAAACTTGCTTGCAATATAAAACTTTGTGATGATAATTTGCAGTTTCTGCCTGAAAATTTTGCAAGTTAACTAACAATACCAGAATTTGTGTCTTTACTGCACATTACAAAGAGTAATGTTATCATGAGTAATAATAATAATAATAATGAGTAATAATGATACCATGAGTAATGTTAAACAGTAATAAGCATCCTTTTGAAAGCACAAGGAAGACCACTGGGTAGGAGTCTAAGATCACCCAGTTGTCTTCAGGAAGTTAACTCAATGCTAAATCATGGATGCACCTTGTAGAGACCACCAGAATGTTTGAGCACAATCTAGAATGCTGGCAAGGTGACCCTAGAAAAAATTAACTTATATAATGGTTCTGTGGTAGAAATTGACATATTAATTTGATAAAATATTTTTGAGTAATCAGGCAAGAGAAAGGTTGTTCATTTGTGACATACAGTATTTACATAAATATATATATATATATATATTGTGACGGACAGCCGGGTCCCATGCCTGGCCGGGACGCCTCTGCTACATACATCCCGGGGAGCCACCATGGACAGTGCAATATCTTCCCCGGGGCGCCTGGCGGCAGTCTCCCTGGCCGTGGGTCCTTCCTCAGTCTCCCCCGTGGCTCCATGGGACATGGAGTCCACCACAGCCCGGTTGGGAGATGGGGTGGCCGCTAGGGCGTGCTGCGGAGAGCCAGCCACCACAAGGGACGATTTACCAGCCCCACCCGGAGGTGTAATTAAGACCAGCTGGTCAGGCACCTGGAGCACTTCCGGGTGGGCTATAAAGCGGGCCAACCTCCCTTCATTCTTGGCCAGAATCGGGAGGAAGAGGACGAGGTTGCCTGGGAGGAGTGGTGGTGGCAGAAAGGGTTGTTTAGAGTTTGTGTTTTGTGCTTTTGGGACTGTGTTGGGCCTGTGGGACACGGGAAAGACGTACCCCACGGCTGAAGAGAAAAATAAAAACCCTATTTGTTTTACACGTGCCTCTGCGTGAGTCTGTGCCGGGTCGGGCGCTATATATATAAATATAATTCTTGCACACCATGCTGAAGAGGGAGTCTGTTACAGCATGATCAGAATGATCAAAAAATACAATTAGAGGATTATATTCATAGACAATTAAATTTGCATATGTGATAAATAAAAAGCACAGAGACACAGGTTAAGTGTTGGGAAGCCTCCCTGTATACTGGTTTCAGGCTCCAGTACAGTCAAACAGATGTAAACAAACTCAAACATTTGACAGAAAACAAAAAAAAAATGCTTTGACTTTTATGGAGGCTAAACGGGAAGTATAATTAACAGCTGCTGGTGTAATAGAAGGTAGTAGTAGGGTGGAACTGAGGTATTGTCCTTGGAGCTAGAAGAGGAGTCTTCTTATTACTGTTAGGAAAGTGGTGGATTGGAGTGTTATGTTGGGTAGGACTGCTTTTTATTCTGACGTTTTTCTGTGGATGGAAGGAGAGAAAAGAATTAATGCCCCGTTCCAGTTCCTCCTCTCTTGATTTTCTACGTGCCATTGAGCCTTTTGACTGTCCCCTAATCGTGTGTGCGTGCATGACACATGACAGTGCAGAATTAATTTTTACGTCCCATTCTGATTGGTTAAAAGACATGACGTGCCTTTGCACAGAACACAACCAGAGTAAAATAAGTCTTTTTCCATTATATCCTTATTCTTGAATTCAGCTCTTATTCTGTTATGAAAACTGTGTACGTGTCAAAAGGCAAGTCTTACTAGGTGCATTGAAATAGTGTTGCATTGGCCAAGTTTTTGAACCATCCCTCAGGAACATTCTCCTTGTTTACCTGACCATTTCAGCAGTCTCTTAATGACAATTCTAAGATGAATGCTTATATATTTCAATGTGCACTGCAACCTAAAATACTGCTGTTACCTCTAAATTATTCTCTCACAATACATACCAACGTACCAGGAGCTCTAAAAAGGAAGTCAAAAATTAAGTCTATAACACAGTCTCTAACTGGCTAACTGGATAACACATCCTTAGGATCCTGAGTGTTGGGCTACAAAGTGCCAACTAATGATAGACAGGCACCTCACACCCTTGTCCAGTTCTGCCAGAAACATTCCTGGCCCTTCTATGACCCTGCATTGTAAAACACATGTTCATAAAATGGACAGATGGATTTTGCTTTTATTAATTTTAGAAGTACATTTGGAAAATTGTAGCATATTCTTGCATGATAGACATTTTACAAATTTTCTCCAAACAAATATGTTTGAAAGTACTTCTTAAATTGTCACTTGTGCTCAGTGACCTTGTGATGCCCCACTCCCTCGGTCCCAGCACGTATTAACCTCCAGGCATCTTGTGGTTCATGACTCAGGAACCAGTAAGATAATAAGCTCCACAGACAACTGCATTCGTAGTGTGTCGGAGATGGCTAGGGTGGCGACCTGGCCAGGATGCCCAGGAGGACCGGAGGAGGGCTTGCGCCTTCTTCAGACCATGTGGGGGCAACCGCCCTGGTTGTTTTGGAAGCTCAACCCTGTAGGGGCCCATGGTTGCTGCAAGGGGGGGCCCCAATGTCTAGAGAGCCCTGAACCTCAGCACTTCCGCCACACCCGGAAGTGCTGGGGGGAAGAGGATCGGCGACACCCGGAATGCTTCTGGGTACACAGCCACAAGGGCATGTTGGTGGAAGGTTACCGGAAGACCCCTGGAGCACATCCGGGTGGCTATAAAAGGGGCCGTCTCCCTTCATTTGAGGGCTGGAGTTGGGAGAGGAGAAAGACAGAGCTCAGAGGAGAGGAGTGGAGGCGGTCAGAAGAGGAAAAGGCATTGTGTGTTGTGGCCAGGGCTTAAGGGGTGTTTGGTGTTGCGGCACTGGTTTGTGCACTTCGAGCATTATAAATATAGTGAAATTAAACATGTGTGGTGAAACCATCATGTCTACCTGTCTGTGTCCAGGCTGTTTCCCACATGTGTCAAAACAAATCTGTGCTTTATTAAAACAAGTGCAGTCTTTTTGTTATGATTATCCTGGCACACTTTTTCATACTGTATATACAAACAGTTTTTGTGTAATGGAAAATATAATTAACAAAAAAAAAAATCCAAATACTGTAGACTCTTCTAGACAGAACCTACTACAGCACTTTCCTTTGATCAGTTCCACATCCCCACTCCCTCTGTGTATTCGTTGGCCTGATCAAAACACTTCTACTTTGGTATATCCTCACCTTTCACAGATCCAGTGACCTCCACCATTCCACTCTTCACAGCACATCGGGAATCAGTTTAATGCCCCTAGCCTCCGTGCTTACTCTTCGCCATGCCCAGCAGCCTGCTGCTGATCATTCACAGATTCAGCGATTACCACCATTCCGCTCTGCACGGTACCTCAGAAATCAGTTTGCCGTGCCCAAACGTCCCTGCCCACTCTTCAGTAAGCTCAGTAGGTCCGCTACTGAACAGAAACTAAAAATGACACCTCTTCCTGTTTCATCCTCTGCCAGATACATCTCTCTTACACTTAGCTGACATGTATGTAGGCCTTCCTTATTACCATGCCTGCATTCTTCACTAGCACGGATCTAATGCAATAAACTCCAATTTACCAGCAATCAATTCTATGTCTCCTTTACCACACAACCAAGAAATGCCAGGCTGATGCTCCACCTCCATACTTCCTGATCTGTAAATAGTAAAAGAAAATTAAAAATTAGCACAAAAATAATATCTAGCCACCCCTGTTACATGATCTGTCACAGACCTACCATCACAATCGTTTCTATCTTTCTACAGCTGGAGCGTGGATCAGTTAAACTAAATGATAGTCACACTGTGAGTCAGTCATGGTGCTACTCTAGTAGAATTTATCAAAATGTGTTAAAATTCAGACATAAAGGAAGGTTTGGACTGGAAGTACTGAGTGACTACGATGCAACAGCTACTACTGTGTATAAAGTCATGGGAATAAGTCTGACGTGCCCTTTTAAAACCACTGAAAAGCACAATGGTGAAAGCAACACAGGCACTGCTCATTGGACCATCAGACCAGCCAGGCTCCCCCTGGAAGGCATTGGAGGTGTGGACTGCATTTCATTGTTACGCAGACCTTAGTGGCTCAGGGGAGTTTTGATCATTAAAGTACAACCCTAGTGTTTAACATGACTAGTGTTAAAACTCAAAACAGACATTTTATTTTTTTTTTTTAGTATTTTGCTATTCTAAAAATTCCATTTGATCCATAAAAGAAAATAAGAACAGCCTGCAGTCCTTGTGAGATTATTAAGAAAATTTGAATTTTTATTGACATGCTTAGCAGTCTCTGGTTATACAGATGTTTTACTTAATGAGTGATTGATCTATTATTAGTTACTAATTCAAGATAGATATGTGCATGTTTAATTGTTATTCATGAGATACTCAGTACTAATTAGGTACTGTGCTCTATCAGTCTCTAAGCAGGGATTATTTATTATTGGTAGTCATGGTCTTAAGTCTGTAATATTACAGGTCATAAAATTCATAAAGTAAACCTGCCATTCCACGAAACAAATCAGGTGTGACCATTGAGGTTGGTATCACATTAAAATTGTCTGTTTATGGTACAATTAAAATAAATTCAATGAATGAACCAGTCAGTCTCTTGTGCTGAGTCAGTGTGACGCAGGTCAGCAGTACAAAATGTCTACTTGTGTGTCTTGGGTGCGGCCATAGGCGCAATGCTGGGGGAACAGATTTAAAAAGGCCACCTGAAGCACGGTGCAATGGTCTTTTAGTTAGTTGTCAATTCCAAATGAACTGCACTTGTATTGTTAATGAGAGGAAAGTCATTTTTAGTTCAGAGGGGAAGTTGTATCATACACACGCTTTTATAAGAATATATTTGTGTTTTTTATATACAGAGTCTTCTTTTAATGCCTGTTTTACATTTTGAACAGAATTCACATAGTTCATTTTTTACTGGGCTGTTTTAGGCAAGGGTGGCGCAGTGGTAGCGCTGCTGCCTCGCAGTTAGGAGACCTGGGTTTGCTTCCCGGGTCCTCCCTGCGTGGAGTTTGCATGTTCTCCCCGTGTCTGCGTGGGTTTCCTCCCACAGTCCAAAGACATGCAGGTTAGGTGCATTGGCGATTCTACGTTGACCCTAGTGTGTGCTTGGTGTGTTTGTGTGTGTCCTGCGGTGGGTTGGCACCCTGCCCAGGATTGGTTCCTGCATTGTGTGCTGGGATTGGCTCCAGCAGACCCCCGTGACCCTGTGTTCGGATTCAGCGGGTTGGAAAATGGATGGATGTTTTAGACAATGTTCCTAGTGGTGATTATATGAATACACTGTCACATTTGTGATGTCACGAGATATTTTGTATTGATATGGTGGCATTTGTAAGTTATCTCTCTGTGGATACAAAATTCTCATTTGTAATTGTGCTAGTTCACATTTTTCTAAGTTGGCCCATGTGTTTGGTTTGGTTGTCTGGTTTTTGGTCACTTTGTGACTTTCAACTCTGTTTTGCCTGCTGGTTTGTTGTGGCCTGGTTTTGTTTTGCCTCCTGGTATTTTGACAATTACTTTCTTTTTTTTGACTATGATACTTTGCATACTAATCATCTTTTGGTGTTGCTCAAAATAATCCTTGACACACTGCATATCATAACAGTAATCAGGAATAGTCCGAAGTCAAAGCATGGATATCAAAATTATAACTAAAATTCACTGTTGAAAAGTTCTAAGGCCAATACCCTACAAGTACCTGCTATTTTTTTAAGAAGTGTTGTTTTACTGATGAAAATTTTCCAACTTCCCCTGGGCCTTTGGGTATGAATTTTTCGTTTTTTTCTACCTCTGGGAATAAAATAATGACATTTAGTTTTTCACTTTAGAGCTTAGTTTTTTTTTTTGTTGTGAAATATTTTGAAATGTTTCCACCACCATTTTTGAGCAGTTCTTGTTGCGGGCAAGTCCTTTAAGGTTGTAAACTGTCAATCATGACACAACAGGATAAAAGTATATGCATATTCTTATCAGAGTTCACAGACTCTAAGTAATAAAAACAAATCCTTGGTTTTCCTTTGTTTAATGATCTGCTGGGTAATATCTTTGTGGACACCAGGGGATGCTCCAGCTCCCCAAACACCCAATACATGCAAGCCTGAATACAAGTTAAAAAGCTAAAGAGTTTGTATTTATGGGAATCTCTTTCTTATAAACGTTTCCCACCACAGCCTCAAGTACAAATATTACACAGGAACTGTTGTAACTCTTTTGTTCCTTTCTCTGTTACTGCCTCCTACATTCCTCCATGCAAACGCTGTCCTCCTCCTCCTCTTCCCGACTCTGGCTCATTGATGTGAAGCAGGCAGCTCCTTTTATCTAATCCCCAGGAGTGTTTTCAGTGATATGACGCTGCAGCTCTGAAGCATATTCACGTGATGTTTGACCCCTATGGAATAGGGGCTTCCAAATCCAGGAGCTCCACTGGGACTACAATCCCCAGTATGCCTTGTGGGCACTCATGCAGGGATCCGAGCCTAGGCTTGCTACTATCTAGTGTCATGGGGGAGACAGAGCCCTGTGTAAGTTGTCTCCTCCGTCCTTGAACCTTGAGGGCTTTCCGGCAGGCTAAGGATGCCTGCCATCCCATACACTTTGTTTTGATAGTTTTGATTTGGTTTTGACATGCTGTATTCTTCATCTTCTAGTATTTCTGTCTCTTGACCATGTCTTTATTCCTGTTTACATTATAAAAGCACGGCAACAAGAAAATATTGTCTTTAACTTCAGTTTTTAAGCAAAGTTTGGATGGTAGTTAATGTGTTCCACTATCTTTTCAAATGGTTGAGTGACGACATCTCGAATTACAACATGTAGTTACCTCTGCGTTTTCAATATTGTCAATAAGATGAAATGATGGCACCCCTCAGAAAAACACTCCACAAAATGGCGGTGCTCTGATGTCTGAAAATTAGCAATAAAAAAAGCATCCAAAAACTAAATCAAATAAATCAGGATACCAACTGGATCCTGAGAGGGCACAGACCGTACCTGTTTATAATATCAATGTATCTGTTTCTTCACCAGGAATGTGGAACCCACAACCCAAAACAAAGGTCCACTCAGCACTACACAATTGGAATAGCCTTTAGAAGTCCAACGGCAAATTCTAATTAGACTTCCATTGTGTTAGTTCAAGAGGAATGAGGTATGTGCAGTCACCAACAGAGATGACGGCAAGAGGGAGACACACGACTAAGCATTAGAAAGGTGAGGCACAACTTTATTGCTAATGTTGTCAGCTGACATGTTCGATCTAAAACTCCAAAGCTGGACTCTTGACTTATGGTGTATCCCTGAACACCAACCTTGACCTGGAATTTGTGGGTTATGTTGTGCAGCTCAAGGGTAAAATGTGTAATTTCAAGCAAAAATATATACAACATACCTATTTAAAGGGTCTCATTTGCTTGGTAAAATAAGAGCATGTGTAATGAGACAATTTGCACTAATCTGTCTGGTTTATTAGAATTCTTTAACATTCTCTGAAACCTGACGGTATAATAATTTAATGTGAAATGGTTTTCCATAGCTGGTTGGAGACCCGTTTGCACAGATAAAAGGAGTTGTTAGATGTTAATTATGTGCAAACTTACACTTAAACTTCACCATTAACATGATGTTATAAAATATCATCATCCAAATTAGTTTAATTGCTTTATCCTTTGGGGAAACTATTACAAATATAAAAGAGCTAGTAACCTCATTCTTTCAATGTATTTAGCATTTACTTCGGTAAATATTTTGCACTCACTTGCTAGTCTGAATTAAAAAAAAAAAAAACTTCACAGGGTAAAATATAAAAATAAATTAACAGGTTGCACTGCTTTGTATTAGGGTCAGGATAGTCCTTTATTAAAAATTGGAAAATTACCTCACAATTTCAGATTTTCTATAAAACGGCTAGCAAGTGCTTTATAAAATGAAAGAAAACTTGAAGTCCCGATTGAAATATCTACCACCACTAACCTATACCACTGACACAGGATTCATGCTGTTTGTGCCAAATTGTCAGTCTATCATCTACACATCACTGCAGAAGTTAAGCTTCATTAAATCAAACATGTCTTCAGTCATCAGATTTTTCTTGTTACAAGCCCACTGTTGCCTAATTTTGCTGTTCTAAGCTGGTGAAGTCTTCTGCTTCTGTATCTCATCTGCTTCACAGTGCAGTGCACTTTCAGAGATGTCCTCCTTGCACAGAAACTGTTGTAAAGAGATACTATGTGCAGCCTTTCTGTTAGTTTAAGAGAATAAGAGCATTCTTCTTGGTCCTCTTGCATTAGAAAGGTGTTCTCTGCCACTCAGTGGATGTTTTTATCTGTGACCCCATCCATCCATCCATCCATTTCCAAACCCACTTTATCCTAAACAGGGTGTCAGTGAAGCTGGAGCCCAGCTCAACAAGCAAAGGGCACAACGCAGGGACAAGTCCATGACTACCATAGATTTAAATCAAGCAGGCTGCTCCTCTCAAGCATCTTACTAGGTATCTCTGTCATTCTCCATTTGACCATTGATGTCTCGCAGGGTGATGCAGAGTTGGCAGATGGTTCCTTTTTTGAGTGCTGAATCCGATGTCTCTAGCAAATTAAATACTTTGAATAGTTGCTTGGTGCATACTGTACATCCAAACAACAGTGCATTAAGGAGACTCTTATCAAACAGAACAAACCCAAACTGTATGGTATACAAATAAGGACTTGTGAATGTTCCTAAATCTGCCAGAGGCCTTTACATTGGAGCAGAGAGACAGTAGAAGGGCATCCTGCCTTGCTATAAGTCTCATTATACAGGCATCACTGTGCAAAGAGGCCAGTCTCACTCTATGTAGTGTTTTTTTGCAACCTTATGCATGAGGTCTGGTTACTTCCACAACAGGGAAGTTCTATGTTCTATGTCTAAAGCCATTTTGTACTGCCAAGATTTAGTATGTCAGCATCTGCCCTACTGCCTGTTGCCTGACTGGAACTAAACCCAACACACATTCTTGACCTTGTGGGCCCATGCAGTTTTTTCAGGCAGAGCTAAACAGGACTATATAGGTCACCAGGCACTCGCTGGTCAATACCTCTCCCAGGCCTTATTCTTTGACTTAATCGAGATTATAATGAGAGCCGTTACTAGATTGTTCTTTGTCTGACCCTTCATCTTAGACCAATTTGTCATGGCTAATACTTCCAGTAGCTCATATCCAATAACACAATTCATAGAGGCACGCATATGCTCTGGCCACATCAAAGTCACAATAGAATCATGTTACATAATTCCTGTTTTATCTTGGTAGAGTAATATATATATATATATATATATATGCTCTACTTTCCCCTATTGTATTATTAATATGTAGGCTTAGAATGCCTAATCTCACAGACTTACCACTGTATATAATTTATCTATACCTTCCCTTCTATATCTATAACCTCAGGCAATTAGATGTAGTAAAAAGACAAGCAAGAGTTAAGTTACACATAAAATAATGTATTACTGATAATATTCATAATAATAACAAAATGCAAAGTACATTTGAATATTGGCAACCATACAACCTGATAAAATGGTGATGTGTAACTCAGGTGGAACACGGACTTAAAATGTCTCTAGTTAAGGCATCATTGGTGCTCAGCTTTCTTCAGAACAGGCCTCAAGCCTGTCTCAATATGGCTGAAGCTGTGCTCTTCATTGTGCTGTTCTTGTCAGTTCATGGTGTGATGGTCTTTATCAGTTGTTAACAAGAGAAAGATACTTCTACATCATCATAGGTTAGCAAGAGAGATGCTTCTTCATCATATGTTGGTTAGAGAGAGATACTTCTGCATCATCACAGGTTAGCAAGAGAGAGAGAATGTGGTTGAGCAAGCAAATTTATTGGTTTTCTGTCCAACCCCTACAGCCAATAGGACATCATGGTACTTAAAGGCCTCTGAGACAAGCCAATTCCAAACAGTCATATCTCAGACCAATGGGGCAAATAGTACATCTTAACACCTGCAAAAAAGACCATATATTAAACTAACCTGGCTTTGTGTGGGGGATAAGAGAAAGACTTTAGCAAAGAAACACTTGCCAAACTGGTTTAAGACACATCCCCCAAATCCTGTCGTAAAATTACAAATAGACTCAGTCATAATTGGGGCCAAACACGAATGGCTCTCACCAAAGTAACACTAAATTACATTGCTTTGCCTAAATTATAAATAAAGACATACAAAACATTTATCAAGTTATATGCAAAATCTTACATCACAACAATTCCTCAGTACAACTACAGCTAATCTTTTAAAGAAATGCAGCTATGACAGATTGTATTAACAAAATAATAATTCCAAGTTAATGCTAGTGTTACAAAAATGAATAACAATGTAACAACTCATTAACAGTGTTAATATTAATAATAATTCCATCCATGGTACCATTACAGGGGTTGGCACGGTGGCAAGGTGGGTAGCACCCTGGGTCCTCCCTGCATGGAGTTTACATGTTCTCTCTGTGTATGTGTGGGTTTCCTCCGGGTACTCCGGATTCCTCCCACATTCCAAAGACATGCAGGTTAGGTGCATTGGCGATTCTAAATTGTCACTAGTGTGTGCCTGGTGTGTGTGTGTGCACCCTGCGGTGGGCTGGCGCCTTACCCGGGGTTTGTTTTTTGCCTTTTGCCCTGTGTTGGCTGGGATAGGTTCCAGCAGATCCCCATGACCCTGTAGTTAGGATATAGAGGGTTGGATAATGGATGGATGGTACCATTACAACCAATACTAATAATACAGCATGATACATTTATTATGGCATGTTATTGTTACTAACTGCAGAATATTAATTGCATAGTTCTGCTACAACTACCAATGATGATAATACACCACGTTACTGTGTACCAAGTATACTGGACAGCATTTGAATCATCTTATCAGTACTTATCATTAACTGTGAACTATAATTTTGGTTTGATTTGGTTTGGTTCGATTTTTGGTTTTGTATTGGGCTTTGCTGCATTATATTTTTTAATAAATTTTTTATTATTGTCAAAGAAATAGTAAAGCAACAAAAAGGAGAAGACATCTTCATATTCAAATTTTTAAGAAAAAATAAACACTCCACTCACCCAAAACCTACCCCACTCTGGAGCTGTTTAAAAAAGTAGATACTAAGTTAGTACTGATGGTACACACAGTCACTGACAGGACCCAGTGGCCCACACATCCGATTAAGGAAAGAAATCTAATAGAAAAGTGTCAGATTTAAATGAATGTCAGACATGTTTGATCAGGGAGATAGTATTTTCCCATTTACTAATATTATTCACAGGTACCCCATTAACACAGCCACAGGGGATGCACAAACCAGTGTGTTTCTTCATGCCGGTCCCAATGGGTAAAGTTACAGTATGTCAGGAAGGGCATCTGGTGAAATATTTTGCCAAATCAATATGCGGGCAAAAATACAATTTTCCATACCGGATCAGTTGAGCCCCGGGTTAACAACGATCGCCACCAGTACTGTTAGCCAACAGAGTGCTGGCCAAAATTGGGCTACTGTTGGCAGAAGAAGAAGAAGGAGAAGAAGAGGGGGGAGATGTGTCTGGAGGCAGGAGGAGAGGAGGAAGGTAAAGAGAGTGGAACTGAGGGTAGGAACTTTGAATGTTGGCAGTATGACTGTTAAGGGGACAGAGTTAGCAGATACGATGGTGAGAAGGAAGGTTGATATATTGTGTGTGCAAGAGACTAAATGAAGATTTTTGGAGTGAGTTGGATGAAGTGATGAACAGTGTACCAAAGGGATAGAAAGTGGTAATTGGAGCGGATTTCAATGGGCATGTTGGTGAAGGGAACAGAGGAGACGAGGAGGTGATGAGTAGGTATGGTGTCAAGGAGAGGAATGAAGAAGGTCAGAGGATAGTGGATTTTGCCAAAAGGATTGGCATGGCTGTGGTGAATACGTATTTTAAGAAGAGGGAGGAACATAGGGTTATGTACAAGAGTGGAGGAAGATGCACACAGGTAGATTACATCTTATGCAGAAGAGTCAATCTGAAGGAGATTGAAGACTGCAAAGTGGTGGCAGGGGAAATTGTAGTTAAGCTGTATAGGATGATGGTCTGTAGAATGAGATTGGAGATAAAGAAGAGAAAGAGAGTGAGGCCAGAGCCAAGGATCAAATGGTCGAAGTTGAGAAAGGAAGACTGCAAGGTTGAGTTTTGGGAGGAGGAGGTAAGACAGGCACTGGGTGGCAGTGAAGAGTTACCAGACAGCTGGGAAACTACTACAGATGTAGTAAGGGTGACAGCAAGAAGGGTGCTTGGCGTGACATCTGGAAAGAGGAAAGAGGAAAAGGGAACCTGGTGGTGGAATGAGGAAATACAGGAGAGTATACAGAGGAAGAGGATGGCAAAGAAGAAGTCAGATAGTCAGAGAGATGCAGAAAGTAGACGAGTACAAGGAGATAAGGCGCAAGGTGAAGAGAGAGGTGGCGAAGGCTAAAGAAAAGGCGTGTGATGAGTTGTATGAGAGTTTGGACACTAAGGAGAGAGAAAAGGACCTGAACCGATTGGCTAGACAGAGGAACCGAGCTGGGAAAGATGTGCAGCAGGTTAGTGTGATAAAGGATAAAGATGGAAACGTACTCACAAGCGAGGAGAGTGTGTTGAGCAGATGGAAAGAGTACTTTGAGAGGCTGATGAATGAAAAGAATGAGAGAGAGAAGAGGTTGGATGATGTGGAGATAGTGAATCAGAAAGTGCAACGGATTTTCAAGGAGGAAGTAAGGACAGCTATGAAGAGGATGAAAAATGGAAAAGCCGTTGGTCCAGATGACATACGTGTTGAAGTTTGGAGGAATTTAGGAGAGATGGCAGTGGAGTTTTTAACCAGATTGTTTAATGGAATCTTGGAAAGTGAGAGGATGCCTGAGGAGTGGAGTAGAAGTGTACTGGTGCCGATATTTAAGAATAAGGGGGGATGTGCAGGACTGCAGTAACTACAGGGGAATAAAATTGATTAGCCACAACATGAAGTTATAGGAAAGAATAGTGGAAGCAAGGTTAAGAAGTAAGATGATGATTAGTGAGCAGCAGTATGGTTTCATGCCAAGAAAGAGCACCACAGATGCGATGTTTGCTCTGAGGATGTTGATGGAGAAGTTTAGAGAAGGCCAGAAGGAGTTGCATTGTGTCTTTGTGGACCTGAACAAAGCATATGACAGGGTGCCTCGAGAGGAGCTGTGGTATTGTATGAGGAAGTCAGGAGTGGCAGAGAAGTATAGAAGAATACAGAATACAGGATATGTACGAGGGAAGTGTGACAGTGGTGAGGTCTGCGGTAGGAGTGACAGATGCATTCAAGTTGGAGGTGGGATTACATTAGGGATCGGCTCTGAGACCTTTCTTATTTGCAATGGTGATGGACAGGTTGACAGTCGAGATTAGACAGGAGTCCCCGTGGACTATTATGTTTGCTGATGACATTGTGATCTGTAGCGATAGCAGGGAGCAGGTTGAGGAGACCCTGGAGAGGTGGAGATATGTTCTAGAGAGGAGAGGAATGAAGGTCAGTAGGAACAAGACAGAATACATGTGTGTAAATGAGAGGGAGGTCATTCGAATAGTAAGGATGCAAGGAGTAGAGTTAGCAAAGGTGTAAGAGTTTAAATATTTGGGATCAAAAATACAGAGTAACTGGGATTATGGAAGAGTGGTGAAAAAGAGAGTGCAGGTAGGATAGAATGGGCGGGGAAGAGTGTCAGGAGTAATTTGTAACAGATGGGTATCAGCAAGAGTGAAAGGGAAGGTCAACAGGATAGTAGTGAGACTAGCTTTGTTATATGGTTTGAAGATGGTGGCACTGACCAAAAAACAGGAGACAGAGCTGGAAGGGACAGAGTTAAAGATGCTAAGATTTGTATTGGGTGTGACAAGGATGGATAGGACTAGAAATGAGTACATTAGAGGGTCAGCTCAAGTTGGACGGTTGGGAGACAAAGTCAGAGAGGCGAGATTGTGTTGTTTTGGACATGTGCAGAGGAGAGATGATGAGTATATTGGGCGAAGGATGGTAACAATAGACCTGCCAGGGAAGAGGAAAAGAGGAAGGCATAAGTGAAGGTTTATGGATGTGGTGAGAGAGGACATGCAGGTGATGGGTGTGACAGAGCAAGATGCAGAGGACAGAAAGATATGGAAGAAGATGATCCTCTGTGGCGACCCGTAACGGGATCAGCCAAAAGAAGAAGTTGCACAGGTGCCCCATTAGTTGCTATGTTGATTTGTTTTTTTTCTTCCTAGTTTTGACTTGCACAAGTCTTAGGACTAGAGACAGAGCATAGGAGTCAGGTGGAGAAGTGTGTTTCTTGGTGCAAAGAGTTATCTGCATCTTAACATCAGCAAAACTAAGGAGCTGGTTATTGACTTTCACTGCACCAAAGGGCCTCTATGTCTGGTCACTACTCAAGGATTGGATGTAGAGGGGGTCCATTCCTACATGTACTTGGGCATCTACATCAATGACAGGTTGTAGACTGGTCTTTTAACACAGAGGGACTATATAAGAAGGGGTGGAGCAGGCTCTTTTTACTGAAGAGACTGCATTCCTTTAATGTGGATACTGACTCCTTGATGGCCAGTGTGATTTTTCTACCACTTCAAGAGAGGCACACCAAATTAACACGCTAATTAAAAGGAAAGGCTCAATTATGAGATTCACTCTGGGCACCCTAAAGGTAATAGTAAAGGAGAAAATTAAAACAAAACTGAGTGCCATTATGAACACTGCAGCACATCCTCCCTCAACAGAAGTGAGTCAAGAAATGCTACTGGAGCTCCTTTATACCAACAGCAATACACCTGCATAATGCCTCACTATGACTGTGACTGCCAAGACAGACGTTTTCTTTCTTTTTAACTTAATTGTTTAAAAGTCATTCTGGTGTGTGTGTGTTCAGAACTAAGTGTGTGTGTTTATCTGTTTGCCTATTTATTTAATGAATTTCAGTAAAAAGACACAAATTATATCTATCTGTCCGACTAAACTACTGTGTATATAACTGGGGTGGAACTATTCCATCCTTAACAATGTATCCAATTCCTGGTGTTTCAGAGTATGTTTACTCCTCTCACAAGTAGAATTCAAACCACTAGAAAATGAATAATAGTGTAATATATTAACACTTAACGTATTGTGCTGTCTTCTTTGTCTTTGTATTTAACTGTAGTAACTGTTTTACATGTATTACAAATAAAACCTCATTTTAAACCATCTCAATCATATAATATGATTACATTTTCCACTTTGTTTACTCCTTAGAATAGTACATCCTTTTTTTCTATCTTGTTTCCTTGAGTAAATTAGGTGCTGGTGCAGAAACACCTACTCAACAATCGGTGGTTAATTTATCTATCAGTCACATTTTTGACAAGCTGGTGGGTGTCTTGTCAAATGTCTGCTAGTGCCTTTATGAAACAAATCTGAAAAAGAAATTGCTCATAAATGTAAGGCAAGCAAAGCTGTTGATATTAGAAGTTTTTGAAATTGTTTATCATGCAAAAAAGCCATGTTTCATGGCCAAAGTTTGCATTGTTTTCTACAGTACTTTGTGTGTAAATAGTATTTACTATATATGAGTTATTGGTACTTCATATTTTATAGAAATAGAATAAAAAGCCATATTAATTCCAAACAGTCTCCCTATGTCTTGTTTTGTTTTTATCCTGCCATATCCCTCAGTTGTGTGTGCTGTGGGAACTGGAGGCTCCAAACTAATCACCTTTTGAGTGAGTGCAGATGCAAGTGAGATTGTGCCCTGAGATGAACTCAGCACTGGTTCCTCTCTTTTACTCAAAAGCCTTTTAAAATGACTTAAATAACTAGAACACCAGGAAAAGCCGGAAGGAAATTCTGATAATGAATATTACAAAAATCTTAAAAGAAAAAATACTTGTATTAATATAAAAAAAAACAATATAGAATCATGAAAATAACAACTTGCTTAATAAGTTTGAATCAAATCAAAATGAAATCTTAAGCTGTAGGGATTCCCTAGGACTGAACTTGAGAACAACTGATTTAAGCCATTATTTACTAAATGAGCACACCAGTGGGTATGACACTGAAGCAGCTCTAGATAGATAGATAGAAAGAAAGTGACAAAAGGAACTGTTTATTTAACACTTAAGTTCTCTCAAAAAAGGTTATCCATGTTGGATTTCTTTGTAATGATGATTCAAGACTCTTATTTATCTTAGTATCATCCACACGACTAGCCCTGGACTATGAGTATTCTTGCAGTGGACCACCTGGACCCACTGCAGTTTGCCTATTGGTCAGAGATTGGTGTGGAGGATGTAATTATCTATCTGCTCCAAAAGGCTTATTCTCACCTGGACAAAGCTGGCAGCACTGTGAGGATTGTGTTTTGATTTCTCCAGTGCCTTCAGTACCATCCAACCTTCCATGTTAAGGGATAAACTCGGAGATATGCAGGTGGATTAGCCTGTAGTGTCCTGGATAATGGACCATCAGTCAGACAGACTGCAGTTTGTGAGACTCAAGGACTTGGTCTCTGATATGGATGTGAGCAACACTGGTGCACCACAAGGAACAGTTCTATCTCCTTTAGTCTTCACTCTGTACACCTCTGACTACAAATATGAGTGTGGGGCATGTCACTTGCAGAAATTCTCAGATGATTCTGCATTTATAGTGTGTATTGAGAGAAAGAGAGAGAGAGAGAGAGAGAGAGAGGATGAGACAGAGTATAGGAGTTGGGTGGAGAAGTTTTTGTTTGTGTACAGAGAATTCTCTGCATCTTAACATCAGTAAAACTAAAGAACTGGTTATTGAGTTTCAGAGCAACAAAGAGCCTCTGTGTTTGGTTACTATTGAAGGAGTGGATGCAGAGATGGTCCACTCTTACAAGGACTTAGGTGTCCACATTAATGACAAATTGAACTGGTTTGGAACACACAGGAACTGTTTAAGAAAAGGGCAGAGCAGGCATTTCTTCCTTAGAAGACTGCATGTGAGTAGTGACATCCTACACATCTTCTATAACTCTGTGATGTGCTGAGCTTGTAATGTCACTTCAAGAGAGTCCCACCGAATCAACAAGTTAATTAAAAGAGTGAGCTCAGTTATAGGATGCGCTCTGGACCCCCTGGGGGCAGTGGTGAAGGAGAGAATTAAAACAAAACTGAGTGCCATTATGAACAATGCTGTACATCCTTTCTTTGACACACTAACACTGAGGACTTTCAGTCAATAAGTTATTCATCCAAAGTGTGTCAAGAAACAATACTGGGGCTTTTTTATTCCTCACTATAACAGCAAACTCAGAAATTTTATTTGTTTTGAATTTCCTCACTTTACAGTCATTCTGGTGTGTGTGTATTGTCGCAGTAGGGGGCTCTAGTGCTCCCTCGAACCCTCAGGTACCACACCAGACACCAGGTAAAAGTCCAACAATTATTATTTATTATAATAATCAAGTGCACAAAGCACCACCACTCCACTATTCTCAATAAACCAACAACTACAATAATTAATCAACAATCCTCCTACTCCCAGACGCCTTCTGGGAGCTCCCTCAGTCCTTTTATATTCCCTGACCCGGAAGTGTTCCTGCCCAACAGTCCACAAGTCCTTATTCCTTCCGGGTCAGGGTAAATAGTACTTTTCTTCACCCCGGAAGCCCGTCGCTCTTCCTGTGACAAACTTCCGGGTCATAGTGCACAAATGAGTCCACTGGCCTCCCGACAGCGGCTCCCAGTGGTCCCCAAGGTATCCAGCAGGGCTGTGCATAAAAAGTACATAGTCCATGAGGCCCTGCTGGAATTCGGGGCCCGTCCATGCTCTCGGGAGAGCTCCTTCTGACGGCCTGGGGGTGAGGGCCGGATTATGAAGCCAGCCATCCACTACAGTATATTTATTTATTTACTTTTCTACCTATTTATGTATTTATTTATTTAAAGAGCTTCTGTAAAAAGCCAAATTTCCCCTTGGGGAAAATAAAGTTCTGTCTTGTGATCTAGATAGATAGACAGATACTCACTCCCTTTTCTCTTTCTTTCTTTGTTTCTTTCTCTCCACCTGAAAGAGTCTGTCTCAGCCGTCTTCAGGGATGTCCAACTATGCAGTGTAGACTGTTGAAGGCTTTTCATGCATGAGAGTGAAGACAGGAATTCAAAGTACTTGTCTGCATTAAGTTGTGCTTTCTCTTATCCAGAAAGGGAACTGACAGACATGTGAGACTTCAGTCTGCGGTGTCCATCCCATTCTGGGATCCCTGTGATTTAATTTGCTACTTTAAAAAGCTGAACATCTCTACATGGTAATTCAGTTCCAATCATTTCATTTAGAGCGCACCCAACAATGTATGACTGGACACCCCGAGTGCCCTTTCTCATACTCTTTTGATTTCAAAATTCAAATGCAAACTCTAACTTTATCAAATATTTATTCTTTTCACAAACGAATACTGTTAAAAGTACTATATATTTGCATACTGAATCCTTAATCTTAAATTATTTTCATTTTATTATACATAGCTTCTGGGGTAAATGTTTTGGCCTTGCCATTTTCACCCTTTTGTACGATGTCAAATCTGATCATGTGATTTGGAACAATTACACTTTTAAGAAATAAAATGCATGTCTGCATTGCTCGCTCAGTGTTTAGCCATGAACATAGAAGTTCTGTTCACACCTAATGAAATCCCACTACACTGTACATTTCTTTTTCATTAAAATTAAAAAGCTTTTATGTACTGCTTTTGATAGATTTAGATATGCAAACTTCCTGTTGTGATTTTTTTTTTTATTCCACTAGCAAAACAGAACAACTTGGGTGTGGAGATAAACATGCAGTTTAAATGGCACACCATGTGTGTGATGCTCTTCCTAATTTGACCTTAAATTCTGTTTTTATAAATATGGGTTTGACCGTTGGCCTCCTGTCACAAGTGCAAGCCTGAACACTCCTAATAGACCATCAGCAAAACAAATTGTGCCTAACAATGTATCACTATAAATGATTGTATTATCATTGTAATGAATAGCACAAGTAATACGGATAGTATATGATACCATTCCAGGTCCTGCTTAGCAAACTTTTAGCTGTGGTTATAGTAGAGCTGGAGCCTCTCCTATCAGTGATCAGTGTAAATCGGGACATCAGTGTGTGTGTTGGTATCAGACTATTACTTCTGCACATGAGTACTAATACATAATTTTGAAGTATAGCTTTGCCACTTCATTCCACAACTTGTATAAAGGCTGTTTCAAACAATGGGTACATGCACAGAACAGAGCACACAGATCTCATCTTTCCAAGATGAAGCATTAGGATGATTCGTTAAACTGACATCAGGATATGCGTTACCTGAAATTTCAAAATGTGGTTTATCGCCTCAGTCCTTCTCCAGGATGCGGTCATGGCATCCAGTACTGTTGTTTAGTAGGTACTACTAGGACTGACAAGTTTGAGTTTCTTCATTGTGTTTAATTTATTGTCTCTGTACATACTGTAAAACACATTATTCTAAAGAGCACTTCTGTCCTTATACAATTTGTCTGGTCTGTGTTTATGAGCGTGTTACAACTTTTGCAGAGGTGGCCTGCCTTATTGTCACTAATTCATAACCTTTCTTCCTTTGGTTTATTTAATAGTAAAATACAAGAGGGTGAATAACAAAAGAAATGTACAGTGTTGCTAAACTTTAAAACTATTCATAATAATAGACCAGTAATATTTGGTTTGGCAGTTATTATGAACTAAAATCAATGCTCACTAGGAGATTATTTTATAGAGGGGAAGTGTTGTGATGGTGCAGCAAAGGGGTTTGGATTCTTAGAAAGCTCCATATAGAGTGTTGCTTGTAAAAGGGAACAATGATGACAAAAGAGAAGCTGAAAAATGGCCAGGAATCCACGGTAGTCTTTTGTTACTGCTTGAATGATTTATTGCCTGCACATAGTCCGGAATCCAAGCAGCTTGCATGCTTGACAGGGGATGAGTACTCAGAGCACAATTCTCCACACACGTCCAGGCTATATTTATTTCACCTACTGACTCTGCTACAGGATTTTAATTCTGTTGTATTGCTATGTGTGTGGAATCTTGCAGTCCTTACCAGGAGGACTGCTGTGTCCATATGTTCCTTTGAATGAAATCAATTAATGTGTTTGTTCTTTTTTTTTTTAAAAGCATTTTGCTCTGAAACATCACCATAAAGTATTTAACAAATTAAACAGGAACTGCTAATAGCCAATAAAGGAAAGGTATAGCATTAATTGAATCAATAAAATAAGTAAAAAGTCCACAGCAATGTGGTAAGAGGCCAGATGGTTCAAGACAGACCTACCATGGGGCTAAAGTGCCAACTGGGACACACCTGTGACTTTCTATCTTATGATTGCCCCAGAGCTTCAAAATGAATATTCTGTGGATGGCAAAATCTGAGCTTGGGACTAACAAAAATAATTCAAAGCGCCCACTGATGAAGGAGCAGTCTGATAAGATGTTATATAACCGAATTGGGCAGGGTGAGAGAAAAGACAAATAGATTAAAGATGATATAATAGACAGACAGATTTCTAACTAATTTATGTGAGGGCAAATGTTCATGCCTCTTGTATATCAGCTGGGGGTACACATACCTTAACTTATGTATATTTTGGCAAGGGGGCAGTCAGACTTTTATTTAACATTTTGTGGGATTATACATCAAACTTGATGTCTGGTCTGTTTCTTGAAGGTGTGTCAAGAATGACAAAATTTAATTCATTCTGTTAAGTTTTCACATTAACAGGTTTATTAGACTGTATAGATTTACAAAATGTTTACCAAATTTTTTTTATCTGTATACCTGTCATCATGGCGTGGAGGCCTAGAAACATAAACTAAGCCTTCCCTTGGGAATTCTTAAACAGACTACTTGTCTGTACAGCAAAATGGCAAGTTTTACGGAAACCGAGAAGGGAGAGGGGAAGCATGAAAAGCCTCTGGCCACAATGTCTTACACTGTTCTTTTAATATTTGAAAAATGTATGAAGCAAAACAAGAAAAGGATGAGATCAAAAAGGGTAAGCAAAATGACAAACCAAAAGATAAATCCAGTATGTGATCCAAAACACAAGTGTAATGACAAGCAGCATGTCGAAGGATTGTTGTGAGAAAAGAATTATAACCAAGAGATAACAAGTAAAAATCGCAGTAAAGAGAAATACAAGTCAAAACACAAAAAATCAAATGTTCAGGCCACCAAACCCCAAAGCCAAAAAGAGAATCACAAAGATGTTCAATAACTGAAAATAAAAACCATATATACCCATATATACTCATGGGTAAGTCGGGACTTGATTTTACCGTATACTTTCTCGTATTTTATAATAACAGTCGTATAAGTCAAATGAGGACTATTGGTCCAAGAGATTGTGATATGCTAACGCCCATCTGAGAGAGTAACCACGGGGCACACTGCAAATTTTTTTTTTTTCTATGTATTGTGCCAATGTGACCACACCACACACACTATTCCGAAGCAACGTTTGAGCTGCTTTGTGTTTTTTGTATCTCACACCCTCATACACCTTTATTGTAAGAGCATCCCATATCTACGATGGAGCGTTCAATCAGAAGAAAATATGAAGCTGGTTTTAAATTAAACGTCTTGAAGCGGCGAAAGAAATTGGTAACTGCGCTGCTGCAACAAAATTTGATGCGTCTGAGAAACTGGTGTGAGACTGGAGGAAGCAAGAAGATGTAAAAAAAAATTAAGTGTTGCATTCTTGAACTGATACCAATACTCTTGGATCTGTTGCTTTACCTTCATCATTTTTTAATGGCTGAGATGAAATTATAATAAATGACAATCGTGTACAGCAGAAATAAACAAGTCATTAAACGTTTTCTAAATATATTTTGAAGCCTGAGGTCATAATACATACAAAAGCTTATAAAAGGGCTATTTGCTTAAACATTACTTGAAACAATTACATTTCTTTGGTAATAACACAGCCCAGAGTCACAGAACCAATAAACAAACATGGCAAGTCACAGAAAGTAAATGTGTTACAATTTAATAATTTAAGATTGTATTAATGTACTGCTGAACAAGGGTGGACAGAATCTTTGTACACTGGAATGTCATTTGACTTTCCTCCATTGCAAGGTGGCCTTAGTTTATAGGTTTTTACAGGGCCACATGAACAGCATACAGTGAATTCCTAACTTACATGTGCTAATCAATATGCATCTCTGCTCTCTGCTGCCATGATTAATCAGTATGACTGCCTTACCTTTAACTTGCTGTCTTCCTTCCCTGAAGAATCTCAGAACATGTTTGTCATAACCTGAATATATTTATACCTGTCCAAACCAAATCCCACGTCACTATCTCAAATCTAATCATCTAGGGGTAAGGGCCGAAGTGTCAGCAGTATTTGAAGCAAGGTAAAGAGCAACCATGGATGGGATGCCAGTACATCAGAAGGTTCACTAATACACACACTTACATTGAGCTGATTTACACATGCCACTTAACCTAACTCAGACATCCTTGTGATGTGTGAGGAAAACCAGATTACCAAAAGAAGACCTCAACACAGATATGGAGAAAATCTTCCAACTTCACACAGGCTTGAATTCAAGAAACAGTGTCAGTGAGGCATCAGTGCAAACTATCTTTGAGCTATGTCTGTTAGTCAGTTGAATACTCCAACCTTCAGCTTTTTAATTTGATCAGCTGCAAGTAGCCTGTCCATCCATTCATTTTCTAAACCCACTTACTCCAGTGCAGAATTACTTTTTTCAATATAGTTTGGCCCTTGACAATTTATTATTTATCAAAAAAAGACTATAACTGAGAACAATTTCAGAACAATAGTGTGAAGGTAGGGTGATCCAGCCTTTGCAAGCTGAGTATACCAGTGGTGTAGCCTCATGGGGCCAGACATAATTTTTAAGATAAGAACACGTTTAGAGACCACTCATCATAGCGTTGAAGTCAGGCACTGAAAATGCTCTGCCCACATGGTTTCTTCCTAAAAACCTGCTGCAGTTTCCTCCTGTCCGTGCAGTTTAAACTGCTGGGGTTGCAGTGTTCCATTTCTGTTCATGCAGTAGAGAGATAACATAAAAGCGAGGGACACGGAGAGAGCTAAAGAAAGTAAAAAAAGACTTGATGAGCAGAGAAAATAAGAAGGTAAAACTGCTGTTATCCATTCCAGAGATCAGTAGCACAAGGCAACTGCAGCTTGACTAATTTCCATATCTTCTAATCTATCGCATCACTACATGGCACAGCAACAGCAAATAGCATTTAGAGAATATTGTGGTAAACATTGTGGCTATTTTGTTGCATGGCATGTTTTATATTTTCAATTAGGCAGTAACTTTACCTGACTTATTTGTTTAGCTATGCAGTCAGGTGGTGTGATGCTGGTTCTGCTGGAGTCGTGTCGGTGTCATTAGGCACATTTACTGTTTCAAGTGTATTGAGTATCAAATCTACATCACCTGTGGCTCTTGGTTATCACCTCAGCAGTTCTTTTGGCCTCCTATTCATTGCATGTGATGGCATAATGATCAGTTTGAATGCCTACTTTACAGTTCACCTTTTCACGAACATGAGCTGCTTGTTCTCTGAGCCTCACATTGTCTCTGACTGCATCTTTGTAATGGTGAACGAGGGAGTCCACAAACTGCCAGAAGCAACACGTCGCTCACCTTTATCACTAGCCTAGTAATTTCATTGTATGCCAAAGCATAATCTGATTTTACAGAAAGATTCTTCCTGTGCAACAAGGTTATGTTTATTTTTAACACATGTACTTTGTTCTCTGCACACACAAGGCACATTTATCTATTTGACAACAGTCTTTTTAGGTGGCTTTTCAGCCAGAGAAGGTTTATCTTCCTTAACAACAATCTTGCTGTTAACAAGAGCACCATTGCTCTTTGCTGTTTAAAACCACCGCCCCTACTTTAAGCTTCACCTTCATGAGACGTTGGAATGGTTTAGAAAGGTCACATTCATGAACTATGTTAATTGTTCCCGTCCTTATTTGAGTCAAATTCAAATTTAGCTCTGCAAGACCACCAGTGGTGAGCATTGAGGGCACCAAGGAAGAACAGTGTGTAGCAGTGTATATACCATTCACCCATCGACCCTATCTGATAAGGACTAGGATATTCCGAAAGTTTCTGAGCTGTCTCTTAACCAACAGAGACTTCACTAAAACAGGTATTTTCAAAAATGTTTGCAGCTATTAAGAAAACACAAGACTCAATAAAAAGCAAAAGTCTTCATTTCATTCTCTCTAGTGAAAGCTCTCTGAAATGCCCAGTGAAGGCTGCTTTTTGAAAGCACTGCTCTTGAATCATGAGAAACGTATCCTGGCTGCTACTTGGCCATCAAATCTGTTACAGCTGTGAATGTTCAAGGCCCCCATAATTAAAATGTTAGCTGTGCTGGGGGATAACTTGTGCCGCTGAACAAAACGATGGAATTAATTCCGTATGTCAGCAGCTGATCTTTAGACTGACATTTTCAATTGGTGATTATTATGGTCTGACACAGATTCCGGCAGAGTAGGAGATAAGAAAAAGAAGAATGTGACACACAATGACTCATCCAGGGAATGAAGAACCAAGAGACCTTGCAAGAAATTAATAGCTTTGTATCAGCACTTAGGCCGCTAAGTATCTCAAGTCCTCTCTTTATTTATTTATTTTCTGTTTTCTTGTTTTTAGAGTGGATGGATGGAACATATGCCCTGCACTATGGCCCAGAGAAGTTATTGGAGGTATTTTCTGCAAAGATGAAAATTAAAATACTAAAATGAAAATGCAATCTCTGTGTTGCAATTTCATTTTCAAAGTCCGCACACAAAAGTGCTGCAAGATTTAAAATGAAAATGAAATTACCCCATATGCAATTTCATTTTCAGCCTGAACCACAATGATGCTGCAAAAATGAATAGTAAATTACAAATACGTTCTGGCGCCACCTGCTGCTCGTTAAATTTTCATTTTCCACTTCGCATTTTTAAGTTTTCAACATGCAAATAGTGCTGGTCAATGGGTGGGGCTTTGCACCTCAATTTCCCATAATTCTTTGTCCTTCGTTGCTATAAAGCCATTTCGAACGACTGAATACTTGTTAATATGATTGTTTTTAATTCATGTGATTTTGATCTTCACAGTGGCACCATCTCACAAAATCCAAAGACCTCACATGATTGTAGTTCCAAAGTAATTAATGTTCTATTTAATTACACTATTTACAGTAACATGACAGAAATTAGTCTTTACCACATCATAATTTGCATTTTTTTACACTGAAGTGGAATCAGGACACTTTGTATTTTTGTATTATTATACTTTAGAGTCAGCACTGAGTGCCGCAATGGCTGAGTTCACTGCAGTTTACATGCCTCTTTGAGAGGCTCGCTATACTTAAAAAGGACTGCTTGCCTTTTGCTGCAGTAGCCCGTGCAAACTCTACAGAATCCTAAATCCAAAGAGGACTGTTTCATTTATGTTAGGTAGAATGCCCAGAGGGGACTGGGCGGTCTCATGGTCTGGAATCCCTACAGATTTTATTTTTCTCCAGCCGTCTGGAGTTTTTTTTGTTTTTCTGTCCCCCCTGGCCATTGAACCTTACTCTTATTCGATGTTAATGTTGATTTATTTTTTATAATTATGTCTTTCATTTTTCTATTCTTTAATATGTAAAGCACTTTGAGCTACTGTTTGTATGAAAATGTGCTATATAAATAAATGTTGTTGTTGTTGTTGTTACAGTGTTGCTCACAGTACGGGGTGAAAAGATCAAAATCACGTGAATTAAACACAGTCAGAGTGACAAGTATTCTACCAATTGAAGTGTCTCTATAGCTACAAAGGACAAAGAATTGTGGGAAATCAAAAAGCCCCGCCCACTGACCCTCACTAATTGCATGTTATGAAGTTGAAAATGAAACTTTAATAAGCAGCAGGCAGTGTCAGTGCTTATTTGTGTTTTACTTTTCATTTTCGCAGCCTCATTGTGGTTTAAGCTATAAATGAAATTGTAAACGGGATTATTTCATTTTCATTTTAATTTTTGCACCATTCTAGCACCCAGACTTTAAAAATGAAATAACAAATCAGGGTATTTCATTTTAATTTTTGCAGCAGTTTTGTGTGCAGACTTTGAAAAAGAAATTGGAAAAGAGAGATTGCATTTTCATTTTAGAATTTTAATTTTCATTTCCATTTTTGCAGAAAACATCTCTCATAAAGTTGCGAACACAAATGAACTAATTGTGATAAATTGTCAGTTTTAGTAATTCTATATTGCTTTCCACTTCTCAACAAAGATGGTGTAGTAATTTTCAAATTATGCTTCAAAGTGTCGGGAAGTACTTTATACACCAAAACCAAAATTTTTGCAATATCTTTTGCAGTGACCTCACAAAGATGATCCATGAGTCTTAAGAGACTGAACAGGAAAGATAAGTAGATAAGTAGATTTGATTTTTATCACTGGTTTGCTGTTTCTTCATCTGCTTGTTGTAGAAATATATACTTATGTAAAAAAAAAAGTGTTGCACTGTACCAGTAAGGTTTTATACCAGCATATAATTTTGACTGATAGCCCCCTGGTAAAGTGAGTTACAATATAATTAATAGTACCTCAATCAAAAAAGAGAAGACAAAAGCTTCTAATCAATAGTACATTGAGAGGATTATAGAGAACAAGACGACCAAGTGTGACGGATAATGGATGAGAATGCAGCACAGAAAGCAACAACATCATCAGTTCTGGATCTGAACGCCGTGACCAATGGACCTTAGAAGCAAATCCTTAAAAGACACATAAAAAGCTGCAAGGGTTTCACAGCAAGGACTTAATTCACTACCTGTACTCTGCCTCGTTGACTTCTTGCAATTGAGCTGTCCTTTAAAAATTCTGTTCCAAGTGCATCTGTTAGTCAACAAAGCCTGTCTTTGAAGATTGATTGGATACTGTGCTGGGAGAGCTTTCTCAGGATGGTGAACCATGACGGACATTGTTTTGAAATCAAAACCAGCATACCTATTTCTATCAAAAACACAGTTTTACAACACTGATGTTAATCAGTTGACAGTGTTGCTAAGTGGCATTAAACACAGTTTTCAATTTGGCCTACTGTCTGATTTCATCATTCTACTACAAGATGGTGTGGATAAGGTTGGTTAGGGTTGCACCTAAGGGTATGCACTTTTTCATTGACGTATGTATATGGATAAATGTGACCCTTTGAATAGAATACTGTAATGCAATTAAGGTAACATGAAGAGGCTGAAGAGCTTTTCATTTAGATTTACTCCCTCAAATCTCACTTGCTATACGTCATTATTACCACTACTGTATACTTTCAGCACAAAATCTCATGCAACAAAAGTATAACAATAATGTTGAACATCACAAAGTATTTACACAGAAGTGTATATCCCGTCATAATTTGCCTTTCTGGACTCTCAGGTGTTCACCACATAATTTATTTTCATTTTTCACCATTCGTTTAAATTTAGATTCAGTTTTGATGTGACACCATTTTGTTTTCTGTATGCTGCAATTTTGTGCTTGTTTTTCAATTTGTTTACTGTTACAAGGCCCCTTGTCTGTCACAAGCCATATAACATATCATGCCATTATATAAGATGGCGGCCTGCGTGTTTTAGCATCCTTGCTTTGGATCAAATACACACATTTTTTCTCTGTTGTATATAGAAAACATTATTTTAGACCAGGACTATGTATTTTCTTTTTCTAGTCTTCTAGTCTTTAGTTTTTGACACTTACTTGAGCAATGGCTATTCTTTGTTTCTGTTTTGATAATTTTGTGTGTTTTAAGTTGTTTTTTTTATCACTTTTATTGATTTCTGGACATGTGAATATTTTGTATTGTTCTATTTATTTGTTGTGACATAATTTTGTTTTTCTGTTTTGAGTCCTGGGCAGCACCATTTTGTGAGTAGTTGTTTCTAACAATACTATTTGTTGCTAAGCACTATGGAGCTGTGCACCACAGATTTAGGTACATTTTTTTATTTTTTGGTACAGCTTGCTTTTTAAGTTCACACGTGTGCTGGAAGTGTGATACCCTTACCAGTCTTGCTTAAACTGAATGAAAGCCCAGGATGGGCAAGGGGCCAACTAGATGCAGCTGGAGCCGGTATGGGTAGTGAGGGTGAAAACACTTTTAAGTGCAGCGGCAGGTTCAGAGGGGGATTGGATGGTGACAGAAAATGGTTGATCTTGAAATAAGATGAAAGAAAAACAGGTGTGATCACGATGATAGAAAAGCATTGATTACAAAAGAGAAGGAAAGAGAGGAAGATTCTTTTAAATGGGCCAGGTAGTTTTCACAGGAATTAAAGTTGCATGAGTAGAAAAGGAATTGGGGTGAGGCAGCAAGTGCCCACTGGGAATACGTGAGGAGAGGTAATAAAGTGGTATAATGAAAAGCCCCAACCTTGAATATGATGGAAAAGACGTGAGGTGAGTGAGGCTACTGAGAGCCAGTGAAGGCGAGACAAGGTGAGGTGGCAAGGAACTTTGAGCCACAGAGCAGAGACGACAATTGGGAATACCTCAGTGTCTGTGGGTGTGCCAGAGTGTGAATCTAGGAAGAACCAACTAGAATAGAGAGGTGTGCTCACCTGGGATAATGATGGATGGACAGTGTCGAAGCAACGCTTATCACGGGTTTCCTCTTCTGGTATTAGCATATATGCAGTTGCAGTGGTGGATTTACTCTCCTGGGAAGAAGACTTTTAAATGATTTGTTTTGTTATTTCTTTCATGGATTTTACCCATTTTATATTTTCAACTAAATTGAATGTTTATTTATTTGTTAATCTGTTTACTTTATTGACTTTGTAGTACAGTATTTGCATAACAAACTTTGTATCCTTTTTGCACCATTAAAAAAAATAAAATAATTAAGTCTCTTACTCACTGCAGGGTCCATTTTGGTTTCAAAGCTCATCATGACAAGAAGTTTAATTGTGTGTTATGGTGGCTCTGTGGCTAAGGATCATGCTGGTATCTGGAAGGTTCCTGGTCCAAATCCCATTACTGACAAAAGGTATCCTATCCTCTGCTGGGCCCTTGTCCTGAAAATTGCTCCAGGGGCACTGTACAATGGCTGACCCCAAAGGTCATGTGCAAAGACAATTTCCCCTTGAGTATTAACAAAGTATGTCATATCAAATAAAAAAAATCAAAATAAGCAGCTCCTGGCTATGTAACAATGTACAAAACCATTATTTTGCACTACATTCTATTCATTATTTCAATCCATTACTTACATAGCAGTTTAATTATGCATGTTTACAACATAAAACACAGTTTGCTTTCAGTGTGTTTTAGTTCTTGCTGGATTAAAATTGAGATGGAAAATTAGGCTGCTAAATTAAACAAAGAAGATCTGTACAGAGATACATAAACTCTTTATAATCATATTGTTCAAATAAATCTAATCTTTTTTAGCAATTGTTTTCATAGCATACACAAGAGTGTGTGACAAAATGACTACATAAAACTCATTTCATGGACATTTCAAGCATAATGTCGCTCAAGGGACAATTGGATGTGACGTTTACAGTGAAATGGAGCAGAATGGCCATATAGTCTAGAAGAGGATTATGAAAATGCTGACTTCTTTCATGATGAATTGGCTGATCAGAACATACTCACTCTCCTTCTTCCCTAGATGCTTGCTTTCATGACTTTTAATTTGATTCAGTATTCAGAGGAAAACTGATATGGTTCATTCGTTAGTTAATCTGTAACTTAAATGCTTTTTCTGCTCCCCACATCTGTTGGTACTTAATCGTTGTAGGCTTTGAAAAATTAATTTACTAAATATTGTTGCTAATTATTATTATTTTTTTCTACTCAAAAATGTTCTGCCTTCTTTTTTTCTAACTAGTAAAACAACACATGCCAAAAATCCCTGGCATCTTAAAAATTAAATATTCTTTTTTCAGGTACACTGAGATGACATTTAGAGGAATATAAGATGACTCACAGAACCCAGATAGACAAGGGCTATTCGTATATAAATTGCACACGTTCCACTCTCTCTATCACTTCCACAACCTTTACCCGACTTGCATGTATTTGGAAACATTCATAAACAATGCAATTCAATCATTTTTCCTCAACCCTTCAGTTTAAGTGGTATTAGTTAGGTGAAATATATTTCAATCAAATATGCCCATGAGGGTTACAATGTACAACTCATGGCTCATAGGCACCTAGGTTGTGTGTAAAGGGACTCCGTTGTTTCAAAAACTGTAGTTACTTAGGTCAAAGGGATTCTCTTCAGCTTGTAAATGAGTTATTTTTCACTTTTTAAGCAGCATGCAGGTCTCAAGTTGATATTTTAGAGAGTGCCATAATGCAGACTCATCAGATTGGTAACAGTGGTGGACGGCAAAGTTGAGCTAAGAAGAATGAGTCTATCACAAGATTAGCAATTGCAAAAATACCAAAACAATCCTGTAATCTTAAGAATTCTCTTTAAAACATTAGAGCAATTTTAATGAGAACAGGCCATTCTTCCCAATAAAGCTTACCAAACCTTTACTCCTTATGTCTCTAGAATAAGTTTGAGATGAGTTTTTGAAGTCCCCTGAAGAACATCTCTATATTGTACTATTTAATAATTTGTTCTGTGTATCTACAATTGTCTGTGTGAAGTAACACTTTTCAACATTTGTTTGAAATTCTCTCATGAGTAAGTTTCCATCTCTGTCCTACTGTTTTTTGTTAAACTCATGTTAAACAACCGAGATCCACTGTACTAATTCCTCTCATTAATTTAAAAACTTCAGTCACTTGACCTCTTAATATCTGTTTGTTTAGACTGAAAAGATTCAACTCATTCAATCATTCTTTCTAGGTCATACCTTCCAAGAATCATCATAGTATCATCTCTTCTGTAGACTTTCTGTAGCACTACTATGTCTTTTTTGCAGACAGGGCACCAAACCTCCACACAGTACTCTAGATGAGGCATCACCAGTGCATAGCTTAAATTAATCTTCCTTGACTCATAGTCTAGAAATTGTGTTATACAACTTAACATCTTATGATCCTTCATTTCTGTACACGTGCAAGGCTAATAACATGACCAGTGCCATTCTATTCTGAGGAGCCGCTGTCCTTACAGCAACCATTTCTGCTGACTTCAACTCTAAGCGGAGTGGTGGCCCTGAGGTTAGGGATTTGCACTGGCAACTACAAAAGTGACTCTACTTCGTTGGACCCTTGAGCAAGGCTCTTAATCTGCAATTGCTCCGTCCTGGGTATGATGTTAAGCAGCATCCAGCCCTGTATGTAAGCTCTCCAACCTGCAGGGAAAAACCTGGGGGTTGGTGGCAGAACTGGCACTCCAGCCACCATAAAAAAACACACCCTGTTCCAATCTATCTGAGCTAGTGTGGTGCATGGCTGCACTCGATCCCTAACCCGGGATCCTGAGTTGATATGTCATGTGGTGGGTGCAGCAATGTGCTGTATTCTCAAGTCTAAGGCACTGGCTCTAGTATTGGTAATAGCTTCTTGAGCCAATGCCAGCTCAATTATTATTTCACCTACTGGTATAATGGCACCTGATGAGAATGGAGTACTGAGTCTAATTACCCACTTAGGCTGGCCTGGACCTACTGCCTACCGAAAGTTTACAATGGACAGACAGGAAAATGGACTTCCTCTAGGAAATCAATTATTTTATCTGGAAAGCCCATAGGTGAATCTTTTTAAAATTAAAGTGACCCAATTGGTTTGTCTTGGGGACACTTGTGGAAAACACTATTCACTTTCAAGCAAGGCTGTCAAATCAGCCAAGAAACTTACATTAAAAAATATCGACCTGTAGTATTTTAATATATTCAAATGTAGGTTAAATAGTCTGAGTACATACAGTATATGTTTGTATTTTATATGCTTTTTGTTTTTTTTATTATTGTTAATTGTTACCGTTTTGGTCACCGTGCAAGATAAATGAAGTGCATATGACTGCATACTTGCATAAAAGGAACAGGTGGAATCTCATCTGATGCTTTCAAAAGAGTATAAAACTTGAAACCATAGCCCTTCACAAATACAGGACTCTCTGGGTGTGCAAAGTGACATGGTCAAGAAGAATAAGAAATGTGGTACAGTTTGCAGTGCCTCAGTGTAATAACATGAAAAAAACAGACCAAATTGCAGGTGATTGCTCAAATGTGGTAAAGTTAGTCATTAATCAATATTTTTTTTGTAGCTACTTAGAAAATGACGCAGCCTGTAGACGATGTATTGGGTGTGCAGAAGCCTAATTCATACTTTGCAGACGAGTGCTGTGAGCAAGTGCAGTCAGTCAATGAGTAATAGTCAGAGATAAACTAAACCCATTTCTCGTCTTTCCTCCTTTAAAGTTACACAAATATTTTAATACAGGTGACCTAATGTTTATTTTTCATCAAGTTTTATTGCTTTGGGCATCGTGGGTGAGTCAGCAGCCACGTAAGACATATAATGTGTTCACAACTGCTTGTTCACTGAGCCTTATTAACTAAAATGGACATGGCTAATGTTTAAAAGGCTAGGGAGATTAAAGTCATTGTAATAAGAAAAGAAAAAAACAGAAATATGGCAGTTATGTTCTATTGTCTTTAATGACAATGAAATCCAGCTTTTGCTTGCTGTGATGGATGCTTAAAATTAGCAAAAAGCAGCTGATGGTCAGAGATCTCGGGTTTAAGAAGCAGAAGCCTGTCCTTTTTATTAATGACAATAAATGCTAGCCCTAACACTGTTGTCAGTCGCAAGCTTTTCCAAAGGTGGCTAAT